>NW_009918350.1:7870-9735 GCF_000696875.1 Nestor notabilis
CTATTGTGTCGGGGGAGAGCACCTCGCTTTGCCTGCTCGGAAGCTCCCGCCAGCAGCAGGACAGGGAGGCAGGACAGGAGCTGCCTTCCCAGGCAATAGGGGACAGCACTGGACTTGTGGAGAGCAGCGATGGGGAGACATGGATCTGTCCTGGGGCTCCTGCGCCCGTTCCAACAGGATCTTGGGGGGCCACACGTGGTGACCAGAGGCTGCTGCTGCTTCACCACCTGCAGCCCACGGGCAAAGGGAGGAATGAGCCATTCTACACCGCGGCTGTTAGACCGCTCTGTGTCACACGCAGGTTGTGATGCAAGAGGCGAGAGCTGTTAATGAAGCTGCAATTTAGTCCTTGAGGCTTCAACAGCATCTGTTGCTGTTTGAGGGTCTCTAACACTGCCAGAAGCAGCAGTGGACGCCGTGTCCACCCCTTATCCCAAGGGGTTTCAGAAGCAAACTCTTCTGATCTCTTTCCTCCACTGCTTCCCAAGTCAACTGGAGATTGCAGCAGCAGTTTGAGCCTTTAGTCTGGTGTGTGCCTGTGGTCATTTCACACAGCACAATCACTTCGGAGGTGTTGGGAGTTAATAGGGATTAGCTGCTGCTAGTGGCTGACTTAACAACGCTTTACGGGGCCACCGCATCTCCCAGCTCATTGTGCAAAAGCTCTCCATGTCAAGGGCTTCAAGGCACCCAGCAAGAGCTGATGACCCTATTTTTATGTGGTGAAGCAAGGCAGGAACCTTCAGCCTGTGCCAGAGGCATGAGAGCCAACGCACAGTGACTATCCATTTACCAGAATTCGTGTTTCACAAACCAGAAGGACCGGAGCACCCTCCTGAAGTAGCTGCAATCACCGATTCAGCTGCAAGTCTGCAAAGAGCTGATTGCCTTTGCACAGGCAGATTGTGTGAGAATTTGCTTCCAGGGCAAAACTAT
The DNA here is from genome assembly GCF_000696875.1 of Nestor notabilis. Taxonomy (NCBI): domain Eukaryota; kingdom Metazoa; phylum Chordata; class Aves; order Psittaciformes; family Psittacidae; genus Nestor; species Nestor notabilis. The sequence continues at coordinate 8,807 of NW_009918350.1, forward strand.
ACCAAAGACCAAAGCCTGTTGTTTAATGCCAATCAGAATCCCAAAACTTTGATCCAGATTAAAAAACCTCAGTTGCTGATGATGCATTTGAAAGGCAGATGCAGCCTGTACATGCAGCCTAGCACAAACATCATCACGCCAGGATCCATCTCTCACCCATGTACTCAGTTTTCCCCATAAATGGCAAATTAACTGGGAGTCAGAGGGCACAAACAAGCTTTGCAGGAACAGGTCGATAATTTATACTGCTGTGGTTGCCAGCAACCCCCTCTCCATCGCATTAAAACATGCGCAGGGATAAACACTGGTACCTATTAGAAATCCATAGTGCTTAGAATTTATGATCTCAGAGAACATGAACACAAACTTTGTAACAATGCCATGGAGTAAGTGTGCCTTTAAAGGGAAGGGAAATAAGGCAGCAGGAAGCTAAGAAACTCGCAGAAGGTCACAGAGGTAGTGGCAATGCCAGGAATAGAAACTAGAGGTGAAATTCTGGCCTTGGGAAAGTCAGTGGGAAACCTTCTCTGATCTCAGCAGAGGCGGAATTACACTCGAAGTTCTATTTGCTATTCATTATCTATCAGTATCTATTTAAAGATAAAATCAATGCAAATGTTGATCATAAATTACAGTGTTTTCTCGCAATTCTCTGAACACAACTGCGTGCCTAACAGCCAAAGCTGGAGCTTCTCATTCGGCTGCAGGTGCTTTCTCCCGCTGCTCCGGGGGACTAGCAATGGGCTCAGCTCTGCGTCAGGAGCAGAACCGGGCCCCTCAGCTCTGGATCAATCACCCTCCGAAGTGGGCGATCACCGTGGTGCCACCCTGCGCTTGGGGGATTTCGGAGCGACGCTTCCCAGTGCCCGGCTGAGCCCTTCTGCCGACACCCAACGCCGCGGTGCGAGCGGGCAGACCCCGCCGGGCCG
>NW_009918351.1:0-240 GCF_000696875.1 Nestor notabilis
AGCTGGGTGCCCACGATGGGCCGCAGAGGGAAAACTGAGGCACGAGAGGTGGGAGCCAGCAGAGCTGCAGGTCGGGGGGTCTGGGGCCAGTGGGGACCCAGCTCGGGACACAGCTTCCTCCTTTTCATTTTCTTCCATTTTTCTCTCTTTCTCTGAGTCTGTTTTATATTTCTCGCTCTCTCTCTCTTTTTTTTTCTTCTAGTTCTCTCCTTTAAATTTATGTTTCTTGCTTCTTTTTCT
>NW_009918351.1:317-626 GCF_000696875.1 Nestor notabilis
TCTTCCTTTTTTCTCCTTTTTTCTTCTTATTGTTTCTTTTTCTTTCCCTTTCCCTATTTTTCCTTTTTTCCTTATTTTCTGTTTGGTCATTTTCTTTTTCTTCTTTCCCTTTTCTTTTTTTTTCTAATTTTCTTTTTCTTCTTTTCCTTTTCTTTTTCCTCTCCCCCCCTGCTCCCCCAGCGCGATGCTGGGAGGGGGGCAGGCAGGGGTAGACCTGTCAGCTGCTGTTACAAACAGCATCTCCCAGGTCCGGGGGGTGTCACAACAGCTCAGTTCTCCCCTTGGTGCGTGGTGCAGGAGGATGCTCAG
>NW_009918351.1:712-1735 GCF_000696875.1 Nestor notabilis
CACACGCTGCGGGGCCGGGGGGGGCGCAGCACCCACCTCCCTCTGGTTCCACACGATGCACGGCCACAACTTTCCCCTTCTGAGTGACAAACCTGAACGTGGGTTTCAGGTGCCCCCCATGGGGAACCAGGGGCTGCTTCGCCCTCAGTGACGCTTCGTCCTCGCCGCAGGGTGAACCTGGCGCTGGCCTACACGGAGCTGACGGAGGAGCTGTGCCGCCTGCGGAACCTCAGCTCCCTGCAGAGCCAGATCCTCCGTGCCCTGCTGCAGGAGAAGGGCCTCAACGGCGGTAAGGGGAGGACAGGGGGGCTGGCACTCTATAGCCAGGCAGGGCTGGGGGCAAGTAATGGGAGACCATGCTGGATGCCCTCATCCTCCGGCTGGTGATGAGCTCTTGCATGTGTCCATCCTGGGAAGCATCCCTCCCTGGGAGCATCCCTCCCCAAGAGTATCCATCTCCAAGATCATCCATCCATCTAGGCAACCCGGTCTAGTTGAAGATGTTCCTGGCTCATTGCAGGGGAGTTGGACTTGATGAGCTTTGAAGGTCCCTTCCAACATGAACTGTTTAGTTTAGATTAGATATTAGGAACAATTCCTTCCCCAGAGGGTGCTCAGGCACTGGGACATCTGCCGAGGGCAGTGCTGGAGTCACCATCCCTGGAAGTGTTCACGCACTGTGTAGACAAGGCCCTCAGTGCCATGGGTCAGTGGTGGCCTTGGCAGTGCTGGGGAATGGTTGGACTGGGTGATCTTAAAGGTCTTTTCCAGCCTGGTTTGATTCTGTTCCTGGGACCATCCATCCCAGAGAATATCCACCTCCAAGACCATCCATGCCTGGGACCATCCATCCCTCCCGCTGGAGTTCCTCACACCCACATCCCCTATCCATCCATCTGGGATGCACGGGTGACATGGGGTGTTTTCCGTGCCTCCAAGCTGACGTGGGGGTATGTTCTCTGCTCTCCCCCCACCCCTCTTCCCTTTGCAGGCCAGCGCCATTCCCCGCTGTCCCAGTGCCAT
>NW_009918352.1:0-17496 GCF_000696875.1 Nestor notabilis
AAAAATTATAATAATAAAATACATGAGTATTTTCTTCCCTTTCATTGTATTTTTCCTCTTTGATAGAAATTATAGAGTAAAATCTATTATATACTAAATTAACTTAAAGCCTTTTCCTAAGAGGAAAAATCATAGAGTAAAGCTACTGCTTTGTATTTTTTTCAAATTTAATTTTTGACTGATCATATTTCATTCATGGATTTATTTGGCTGAGAGAGGCATAAAAAATTTTAATAATACAATATAGATAACTGTACAAATAGAAAAAAAAGATGATTAAAGAATAACCTGTTTTATATTTAATTTAATTTAAAATACTGTCTGCAGACAAAATGCTACCTGTATCTCAAATCTCTTATGTGTTCATAAAAGTGTGTTAATAGATAACAAAGCAGCATCTGCAGTATTATAAAATTAAAGAACAAATGATTCAGTTACCAGCAATTCTGACAATTTTGTTTCCAAAGCCTCCTTATTTATTAATACAGCTCTAAGACTTATCATGGAACATGATACAAATGACCAGATAAACCAAATAGGGGCTATGAAATGTAAAAAATGTTGTTGAGTTTGGTAAGTCAGAAATGTTCAGATGTTGTTTCTTTGACCTACTGACTCTGGAGTCTTTGATACAACGTATGGGCTAAAATGGAATAAAGCAAATGATCATCTAAATCACATATTGAGAAATGTTTTAATTTATAAACCATGTTGTGTTCAGTAAGTTACTAATGTTCAGATTCTGTTCCTTTGACCTACTGACTCTGGAGTTTTAGACATGAAATGTAGGGAAAAACTCATCCAAGCAACAGTGCACTTTTTAAAAGTGCAGTTAAAATTCAGGGAGTTAAGAAATTTACCTAATAAATAATCTAAAGTAGAAACACTAACTGGAAAAGTTAAGGTGAAGGTCAGCAAGGAACAGAACCAGGAGATGCAAACCTTAAAATCTTCTTTACAAGTGCAATTTTGATGAAATCACAACAGTTGGAAAATAGCACTTGAAAAATAATCTGTTTTTTTTTTTATTTTTTTTTTTTTTGGTGTGTGTAAGTCTGTGTATAATAATGACATTTTTCCAACACGTTTAAAAATTTATTTTTATATATGCAGTCTTGGCATTCCCACGCTAAAAATAACGTTTAGCATGGTGGTAGTGAAGTTTCTCCTACTTCTGAGTATTTTTATGTATAAGTAAATTTAGTCATGCAGTATCCTTAAGTGTGAAGTATTAAAGATGAGCTTTATTGTCCATTTCTTTTAGTCTTACGTACACTCTAGAATCTGTTTTCTATATGCTTAACCTGTTCTGTCTATATGACAACATTTATTTTTGAGCCTAAGTTGTTTACACTTTCATTTGCCCAACATAACTTTTAAAATTTATATAGAAGTTTCTTCTTGGTCTACAAGTTTCACAGCCACTTTTGTTCTCTTAGAGGTTAACTTTTCTGCTTACTTATGTGCACTCCGTATATGTTCTTAGCACTGCCATGCTACAATAGAAATGGAAGTTATTCTTACTTTTTCCTATTATAAAATTAAAAGATTCTTAGAAAAGGAAATCAGCAGCTTGGTTAAGTTTGATTAGATTTAGTCCCACTGAAGAAATATCTATGCAATAAATTGAGTTATTTTTTCCTTAGATTAAGCAGTCTAAGCCTTCTAGATGAATTCTACATAGTCACAGTATGTTGCCCTGTGACTTACCCCTGTATTTGTTTCTCTAGGTAAATCTTTAGCTCTACACTAGAAGCCTTTATTTATCATTGTGACTGACAGCCTTGGACTTGGAGAGCAGTTTGTTGCTCTGTTAAATGCTAGTCCTGGCTGTGGGGCATATGTTATTTATGAATTATAAATGTGCTTTTTTTTTTTTTTTTTAATGATCCAAAGAATGTTTCCTTGTGTACTGTTCATCATGCAGGTTTGTAAAGAAAAATATAGCTAGGTTTTGGAATAGAAATAAGATCAAATGAAGGAAGAAATAAAATATTTGCTTTAGCGAATGGACTTCTAATTTTTTTAACTCTTTCTGCTCCTCTGCCACCTTTGTAAATGTTACAACACAGCTGATTTAATGTTGGTAGGATGCTGTTCATAGCAATTTCTAAACTTAACTGTCACTATAAACAGCTTTTGTTGTGCTGTTTTTGATTTTTTTGCTGAGGACTTTGCTATTTACGTAAAACAGATGTACCTGAATTTATTCTTTCTCTCTCTGGGCTTACTAACATTAACTGTATTTTATCAGTTAAGACACTCCTAGAAGGTATTACCATGCAACTTTGTAATCTTTCTTATTAATGAAAATTTCAGTTATTAACGACTTCTTTAAGAAAAAAGAAGTGTACGTTATCTACTTTGGAAACTATGTACAAAGAGAAGTCATATGTGGAGTCTTTGTGAAGAAAATGTCACATGTAATTGAAATTCTGTCTTATCTGGAGTATCTAATAATACTGTTTATCTACTGTACCAAAACAGGATACAGTGAAACATCTTTTAATGTAAATAAATCATGTATTTAAAATATTATTGTGGTTATACATTTTTTGGTTTTTTTTTAAATGTTAATGAAAGTGACTTGTTTGCATTTTCTGGTTTTCTTTTAGTTTGTTCATGGCTAACAGAATGAAGGCGGTAGAAATACACTGTAGTTAAACCCCCTTTCATTGCCAGCAATAAAGGTGGCCTCTCAGCCTGGAGCTTGAGAAGGAAATGGTGTTACACTCTTGATTTTAATTTTTTTTTATATACAATTTCAAGACTACTCACATATTTATTTTTACACCTTGCTTAGTATGTTGTCTTTGGCCATGAAGTCTCTTGCTGCCATTCACTTTTCAGTATTTGTTCCAAAGAACTCCGCCATGGAAGCATGCTTAATGCATGTTTATTAGACAAGTTTGCACTCTTTCATTGCAATTTGTGCCAAGATAAGATACAGAAAAAATACAAAACATTAATGTTTTGGGCTTTTTTTAGTATCTGGCAAGCCCTGGCACACACAGTGGATAAATAAGGTAGGTAAGGTGCTTTTTGTTTTTCTTTCAAAGAAAAATATAGCTCTTTGATGCTCTCAGGTTCTGATTAATATTCACTGATATCAGTCCCCTCTTCTTAGCTCAAGCACCAGTAAAGCACAAAGTACTGGTCACAGGTATCTTGTGTTCTGTTAATAGAAGTATAGTTATTTATTGTGCTTTTAGGAATATTTAAGTTCATTTGAGAAATAGCAAAAGGCCAACTTGATATATTAAAACTATTGAATTTCCTAAGAACAACTAAGTTCTGCATTATAAACTCTTCTGTGTGACAATTTGTTTAAATTATTTTAGCATTGACACCACTAAAGATATTCTTACAAATATAGCTCAAGACAAAGTAAAAAACTGCTATCCTTTTTTTGGAACATGTTCAGACTTTCATTCTCCACTGATATTTGAATACCAGCAAACATGAACTGAGGTGCCTGAAAAGATTTTTTTATTTTTGAAAACATATCAAACATATTAAAAAAAAAATGCAAAGAAAATAAATAATAATATTCCAGAGAGAAAAAGAGTTAGTAATGACTATGCCCTAGAAAGGTCATTCTTTAAGATTTGGTATGGTGGTAATAATTGCACCTAAAATTAAAAATGCAACTAAAATTTTATGATTAATCTTCTGTATTTTTCCTAATCTCAGAATATAGAATTGGTCAGGACAGAATCACAGTCTTATTATCATCTAATCTTTAGGTACTAGACAATTTATGCTATAGTTTTTCTTAATACAAATTACTAAGGGGAAAAAAGCAAAAGAAGAGTAATTTAAAAAAATTTTGGCTTCAAATAGCCTTGACAAAGAAGGACCTGTAAGGACTTCATATACAATACATCAGTTTAATTTTTATTTCATATCACAGATGGATATATCTAAGTTGCACCCAATTTTTCAGATTACACCTATAGAGGTGCATTAGCATGAGTGTAGGTAACAGAGAATAAGTGATTATTTCCATCTATTTAGGACTCATGGTGCTACATTTAACTTGTGAGTGCAGTTTGGAATCTCACAGGACAGAAATAACCCTAAACTCATGCATGTTTTGTGGAGAGCTACTAGGCCAGGTGGCTGGGGCATATGATATAGAAAGCAAGGCTGAGGGAAGTAGGTTCACTTGGCCTCAAAGGACAACATTTTGGGTGGTCCTCCTTGCTTCCTTGTACTTCACAAAAAATTCAGCAAGATTTTCTATAGAGATGCAGAGCAAAAGGACAAGAGGCCAGGGTCACAAGTTGAAGCAAAAGAAATTCTGGTGATACAGAAGGGAAAAACAGTAAGAGAATTTAAGCACTGAAACTGCTTGCTGTGAGAAGTTGTGGAGCCCCTGGTCTTAGAGTTTTTAAAATTTTAACTGGACCCTGAGCAATTTGCTCTAGTTTCCAAGTCAGTCCTGATTTTTTAACAGGAGTTTGTTCTGTAAAATGTTCAGGGACCATTCCATCATAGTCTGTCATTCTATGAAAGACAGTCCAACACAACAGAATCATAGAATGGTTATTTTTTCCTGGAAATGGCTTTGCTAGATCATCTAGTCCAACCCTACTGCAACAGGCAGGGGCATTTTTCACTAGATTAAGTTGTTCAAAGCTCAAATCACAAGATCTCTAATCACTGGGGTCTTCACCTGACTGCCGTGAGTTTTCAAGTATGATGGACAGACTATGTCTACCTGTTCTTCCAGGACTCTGGAATACATCTTGGTTGGTTCCATTGACATATGCATTTTCAGGTTCCTCAGGTAGTGTCAAACCTGGTCTTCTACAATGAGTGGGACTTCAATCCTTCGATCCCTGACTTGAGGTTCAGGGACTTCAGAGATGTGGGAAGAGGGATTGCCAATGGAAACGTCGTCGGTTCCTAAAAAGCATACAACGTTGAAATAATTCTTATGTGTAAAGTAGTTTCGCTCTACAAGTGAGTAGGCCTTTCCATCTTATATAGAAAATAAGTAGTATTACAGCATTTCCTTTCAGGAATAATTACTAGTTAAATATAGCTGTAATTACCAGAATTGACCACTAAATGTCACTCTTGTTTCACATATATGTCAGAAAAGCCACCTCGAGCTCTCATACCTCCTCACCATTTTGAATTTATAGATGAGTAACCACTTTCTGTCAAAATACAAGGTAAGTCATCCTACTGAAGGAGAAGTCTGGAGGAGGAGCAGGAAACTACAGCCTAATTAAAATATCTGAGGATTAAGCTATTTCACAGATGTTACTTATATATTGATAACTGTAATGGAGATGCATCTTTATCCGCAGGAGAGGAATGTCCTGATGTTTTGGTTTAAGAACTCACAGCATTATTTCAGAAAGATGAAAAGCCAATAAGTGGAAACACTCTGTAGTGAAGTTCCTTTCCACAGCTGCTATGCATTACTTGCACAGCTGTTTGCACTAATAGGCACAAGAGAAGCAAAAGCTCCCTACTTAAAGGCCCTACCTCTAAGTTGCTGTAGAGAATTAGAGTAAGAATAATAATAAGGGTCCCAGTTTCTTTTCTTTATGGCACATGTTTTGAACTACTTAAAGGGCTCTGGTATTGAAATGAATCATCCTTTGCTGGAGACTCTTCCAAGCTTCATTCTCCTTTTAATGATTCTTCTAAATCCTGGAAAAGATCCTCTTCCCTTTTCTTTCTGTTTATCTTCTGCTGTGCCTCAGCTGGTAAAAAAATAATTACTAAGCTTCTGCTTTGGAGGAGAGAAAACACCGCAGCAAATGTCATTCAGATGCTTCAAGGACATTGTGCCATCTAAAGAAAAGGCTTACAAAATTCTATTGATTGGAATTATTAATAAAGAATGTTTTAATAAATACAAGCTTATTTCTAGTGAGAGTGGATATGCCCACTCTCACTTCTGCATTTGCTACAGAAAGCATTTCAACATGCTTTTGATATTAAATATAACCTTTTTGTTACTGATATAACGGATAGGGAAAGGAAAAGCTTCGATTTATTTTTTTTTCCTCAAAAAATCGCAAATAGATTAACTAAGAGATATACATTTGTAAACTAAAAAGGTATGACAAGTCCCTCTGTTTTTTGAAGAGATATATGCCTGACTTAAAAGGTGACACATCTCTTTTCTTATAAATCAATTTAGCTGACATTAAAGCTAGTAATTCTTTTTGAAACCTTACATCTTGAGGTGCGTGTGTTTGATAAATACTTTTGAGGTCATGTTGTCATGTTCAGAATGAATTCTTTTATTAAATTCCCATGCTTTCTTTCTCCAGTCCTACATACTTCAGACATGATTTATTTTTTCCAGAAGTGATATTTGACGTTGGAACAGTCAGCCTTTTGCAGCTTAGTGAGACTCTAGCATGTAGATAACTGGAGATAACCATTAAAGAGGAGTAGAAAAGTCCTCCAGGTTTGCCTGCAGTATGTTCTTTAGATTCATTGTAATTATCCATTCCCCTTAAAAATATTGATGGGACAAAGCAAATATTTTAATGGAAAAAGATGGCTACATTCTTTCTGCAAAAGGTAGCAAAAGTTTTTGCTCCATTGCACATCTTTTTACGTAAGATGAGTATTTCTCTAAATTTCCCTGAAGTCCTTGAATGAAAGTTGTCAGAGGCATATTTGCAAGTAGAATTTGTTGACTTGTACAGCATAACTCAAATAAATCCACAATGTTAATGTTCTCCCCTTCACATCCTGCAAACTGTAGTCAAAGGGATGAAGTCAGCTTGCAAGCAAAACAAAAACCATGCTTAATGGCACAGAACTATTGTGGAGATATATTGTCAACATGTTCAGAGAACCAGGAAAGATATAGGAAAGACAGGGATGGCAAAGCTTTCAGTGAGCAAGGCATACAGCTTCCAGAAAAGAGGTAATATAATGGTATCCCCTATTACTCATTATTTATTCTAAGCAGAAGAAGCCTATAAATGAAGATTACAATTAATGCAGATTAAAGCTGATGAAAAATAGGGATTTAGATGGTTTTTGAATACAGTTTGAAGATGATTAATAGTATAAGTCCACATCTATAGAGATATTTGGGAACTCAAAGGTATTAGCTGTTAGAAAGAGGATTGCACTGAACAGAGTAACTTCTTAATATTTTTACATATTTTATGAGAAATAAAGGGTACATTTTATATATTGTTTTACATATCTTAAGAACACAACATTAAATAACGAGACCCTAAAATGGCAAAAATTGGGAGCCTAAGTCGCATAGTCAAAGCAGATACTGTTCTTGGGGACTTCACAATTCTTTTGTGTTACTGTTCATATCTGTAAATATGTACATACCCAATTTTATTAGTGGGTATGTACAATTGAAAGCAATTTGCATTCCAGGAAGAATTAAATTAAACTGTCATTAAATAAAGGAGAGACAGACAATGCATATTTAGCCTTTTAGGTGGTCAGGCTATTTAGCTAAACTGGGAAGTCCTAATATTGCTATGTTGTCATATCCTAGTTCTATATTCCTACCCACTGTTGATTCAGAGTTCTGCACCATTTGGCCTCAGATCTGTTGGAGACTGGCTGTCCACAGCTCTACATGGAGATATGTTAACCTCATCCTGAAGAAATATGGAAACATGCAGTGGCTGCTTTCATCTGGAATTAGTGCATTCTGAATATTTCTTCCATTTCCCTTCTCTGATATCTCTGACATTAAGCAGATACAATAAAAACTGTTTTAATTCACTTTGAAATAGGAAGTCAATATAGTGTTGCCCCTAACTGTGTATATTATTATGAATCTAGAAGGAACTGGTATTTCTTGGTTAGATGTAAAACAGGAAAAGAGATTTCAGCTATGTAGTGTAAACAGTTATCACTGAGAATTTCTTTCCTCCTTATAAAGACAAGAAATCAGGTATAGTCCAGAGATTTCCTCTGGGTAATGTTGTATCTGGATGTTAAGGTGCTGAAATGATTCTAGGTGACTCCATGCTTATTTCACAAAAATGACATGACATTTAGGCATATTTCTGCAACATTTTACAGGTTAAAGGGGAAAAATGGGATAATTTATTTCTCGTTGTCAAGCACAATAAATCATTGCTGCTATAGGCCATGTAGGAAAAAAACCCCCTTCCTTAACAGTTAAATACTTGGAAGTAATAGTACATCTTTTAGTAAAGAAGCAAGTATTTCAAACTAAATTAAAACAGGATCACTGAGGTAAATAACAGACTGCTGTCACAGACAGATGCAAAAGTATAATAGCGTGCAGTATTGTGAGACTGGAGTTAGTTTGGAAACGTATCCTATCAATAGCAATGTAATTATGATGACTTTATGAAATGTCTCAGAATGTGCTACAGGCACTGCAAATGAACAAGAATAGGTGATTCTCAGCCTGAATAATACTCCTGAAAAGGAGGGAAAGAAAAAAAAGAGAGGAAAGGGAAATAGCACATAGACAAAAATGGACTAAATGAAGATCAGGGTTTTCTCATGTGAAGGTGGCATCTGTTGCTAGATTAGTTATGTCTGGACATTGAAAATGCCTATGACTGGGACTGCATATTTGTTGAGCAAACAGGAGATCAGGAAATGATACAACAAATACTGAGTTCATCCCTAATGCTCAGTTGCTTTAAGCTACATCAGTGCAAACTGCCGGATTCCTCAGGCTAAACAGTATGCCTCAACATCCAAGAGACTTCTTTGCTCCTTGTATCAAGCCAAAAATCATCTCCTAAGCATAGTTCACCAAGCACATGCAGTACATATAAGCTCTTTTCACCAAGCAGATGCAGAATGAAGACACTTTTGCTTCACAATAGGCTACTTGTTGGTTTGTTTTCTTAATAATCAGAGTTTGAATTGCTCACGCTATTAGAAAACAATGAATGCCTGAAACCAATGCTCTATCTGATTGCATGCTTTATTCAGAGCTGCTGAATCCCCAGTCCTTATATCCAGCCCCTTCCAAACAGGCAGACAATTGGATATACTTCAAGTTCAGAAAATATTCTATAGCATTTCAGTATACTGCAGAAAACTGAGTGTGCTCAGTGTATCTCCAATATTAGAGAAGAACAGCAATTATGTAGCCACATTTCACATTTAATTGTAGTGACAGATAATAGCGATATGTCATATCAATGAACAAACAACTGTCCTTAAACACTAGCAGTTAGTGATCTGTCCAAAAATCTCAAAAACTAGCATGAAGGATACCTAGTATGTTAAAACAAATCAAATGAGAAAGAGTCTTGAAAGATAAGAGATATACTATATTAAATGACAAGCACCAAAACTGGGGCCTGGACAAGGTGCTAACTCTTTGGAGTCCTAGATTTAGTTCCCCACTTCTGTTGTGCATCCTCTGGGCTTGTGCAGATGGGCATTTGATGGGCTGATGGCTGCTGTGATGGGCTTGGGAATAGCCCGACAGGCTATGATTTTTCCTTCTCATGCCATTGTCTCTCAGAGCTCCTTGGTGAATGTGTAGAGGAGTTTATCACATAATGTTCCCCAATTAGTTGACCAACTAGAATATTTTTATCCAACAGCTAAGCCTTGTTAAACCTTTATACGCAAGAAACTTAATACTTGTCGAATTACCTAATTAGTATGAAACCAAAGACAACAGGAGCATTTTTTTTAATTTTTTTTTTTTTCTATTTGCTGCTCTTATCTGGTACATACCAAAATATCTTAGACTTTAACAGTCTCAAACTAAGTGCGAGCATTATTATTTTGGTGGAATGGACTTTTAAAACTGTAGTTCATAATAGCACTTACACAGCCTTTCTGGGCAACTTGTTCCAATATATGAGTGCTTTCATTGTAAACATTTTTTTCCTTACGTGAAATCATAATTCTTATTCTAGGTATACCAAGACAGGGCACAAACTTTTACTGTGTCTTCCTTTTCACATGCTGACAACTTGCATTCAGTGTTAGGAGACTACATGATTTGCTCAAAGGTGATCTCTGGCGTTTTTGTACTTTTTTTTTCCCCCCATTTACTGTTCACTGTCTGAATTGAATTGTTTAACTGTTTAAATTTAATTTGATTGTTTAATTGAATTGAATTGTTTAATTATACAAAATATATAATATTAATGAATACAATGTCCTTTTATATAACAGATCAATAAATACAGGAAAAGGAATGGTTGCTTGTTTGCTAGACTCTTCCTAGAAATGCACTAAGGTAGACATTTGTTAATTAATGCTGACCACAGCACATTGAGGAAACATCCTTTATGATGTCAATACAATGAAATATTCCATTTTTATGACTGCAGCCAATACACTATTTTTGCAACCCCAAGCTGAATACAAGGAATCTTAAAAGATAATTCACTACAACTGCTGGCCATGCTTATTGAGAAAATAATGCAGTTACAGAAGAGCAGGTCTCACTGCAACTAAATCATGGCTTCCACAGTACGCTGGCTAAAAAAAAAAAAATAATTTGCGAAAACAAAAGCAGTCTTTGCATGTGACATTAAGTTTCATTAAAATTTCTTTTTCAAACTTCTGAATTCCATTTACTTCAAAGCCAATTTTCTTCCTTGAACTTGAGATGTAACTTATGGTTTTCCCATATCTAATTAGATTAGTATTTGATTGCTTGTTTTTAAAAGGAAGGAAACAAGCTATTAATTATAGGCTGGAACTCAGAGTGTTGCGAACATCAGTAGCTTGACCTCATTTTTCTTAATAAAACCAAAACTATAAAGCCTTATCCATGCATTTTGGAAGTGGAACAAGTTCTATATACATTAAAATGGTGACAATATATTGACCATCTGCTATGACATTATTAATATGAAACGAAGTTTCTAGATCTGGGAAAAGGTATGCTTCAGCATGTCAATTTCTCTATAGGTCCATCATGACTCTCAAACAGTTTAGAAACAAACTAACAATTTCTGTAGATGACATTTTTTCTTTCCTTTTTTTGTTTTTTTTTTCATCTTAAAAGCAAAGATAAAAACAATCTGGAGATTAATGAACAATCTTCTTCAATACCAAGAGATAAAAGGCTATTGGGGACAATAATTAAGACTGATCTGGTTGATCTGGTCAAGTTCTTGTGTCAATAGGACACTGAAAATCTTAACATTAGTGCAAATGCATTAATGCTTACTGCAAAAGAGAAACACTTACTATTTTAGAAATGAGAAGGCAGCAAGGAAGTTTCTATCAATGCGTGTAGATTTTTAAAAAAGTTTGTGTTACCTTTCTACTATGCCATCATACTCCCCAATGTTTTTTATATGTTTTCATTTTCAGTCTTCTATGCTGAAATACATATGGGAGAACTGTCCTGCCAAATTCTTTTTGCAATCTCTTGGTTGGTAATACAGAATCTTAATTATTTGACAAAAATCATTTAGCCAAAGAAAAGTAATATCATGTCACTAACATGACCAGTGACAACACAGCATAGCCTGAAATGGGCTGGAGATTACCCTGTTTTAGAGCAGGAAATTTACATACGCATGCTGTACTATGCCACCCATTTATTACCTTTGTAACCATGACACATGTGGAGACTATAAATGGAAGAGTACCTGTACACTCTGTGTTCTATTTTGCAAATGAATCAATCTGTTCTTTGGAGTAACATTCTGCATGGGCGAAGAGGAAAGGTTTTTATGGTTTGAAGTCTGTAGTAATAACTTACTACTGAGTATTTTGTATTTGCAATTTATATTGTATTCATCTCCTTTAGTTATTATGTCAAAGTTAACTACATAGTGGTGAGCTGAAGGAATTATATTTGCAGCTAATGATGGAGAGATCTTTGATTTGGGATCATTGGTGTTGCAGATACTGTTTTATATTCTGTTAACAACATCACTACAAACTAGTCATACTAGTTGTTGTCTAACTGCTCATCAGCACATTTCAGTGTGACCCAGTCACTACAATGCTCTCAGCTGATTTGAATTCAGATATCTGATAATGTACAGCTTCTTTTAGTGTCTTACCATGGAATTGCATGTCTTCAACTATACTACGGATCTACCAAAAAGCCCGCCTCTTCCTGTGAAGCTGTTAAAATAAAGCTGTTTTTTTAAAAAAATAAACCAAGAAATAATGGTACAGTAAGACACAAAGTTTAGGTAAGCCATCTTATTTTGATCAACTTGTAGAGTAATTGATCCATTGCAAAAGAAAAGGTTCCTGAAAGTATTATTGTAAGACAGCCTTCTGTTAAATACTTTCTTCAGATGTACTTTACATTATGTAACAGCATAAAATTAAAGAAGGTCCTCGTTATTACAAGCTTTACTATATTTTCTCCTTAATTCATATTCTTCCAAGGAACATTCTACATGTGAAGAATTTTAAAAATATATATAGATAGCTGCAATTAGAGAAAGATATGTTGTGACCAAATGAAAAACTCTAGGCCTTTTAAGGTGAAATTTCTGATGTGTCCAGACAGAATACTGACCATCTATGATGTGTAAACAATTACTTTGGACAAGTCTCAAACAGAAGTAAAGAAATTCAGTGATCATTGAGAAATTTTGAACTCAAAAGTGATGCTACATTGGAAAAACTCAGTGCTCAGAGCACATCTAATTCATATATCTACAGGGAATAGTAAATTAGACTCATAACATAGTAGCATAGCGCCTCGCTACAGATTAATCTCAGTATTTTTATGTAATTGTCTTCAGTGACACAGTCCCACTTTCAAATTATCACAATGGTTCTGGGTTAGCTTAGTTTTCTTTAGCTTAGACTGTGATTTGAATGTGATATGAAACATTGCATCTGGTATGTATGTGATACATCAGGTAGGGTATTACATCACTGTGATGATGTGTTTAACTCATTAGGAATATAGAATGGTTAGTTCTTGCACATTTTTATCCTTTTCAGTACACATACAAAACAGCCTAAAACCATCACAGCCCAAATTAGCTATGAGTACATTGTATCACAAAGCTGGTGAAATAAAGTTAGTACTGATGGCTGTCATCCTTCATGGTTCTTAGTTGAAGAGATCAAATAATAAGTTGCTTCCATGAGAGAAATGAGAAGTGAAGCCATCTATTTTCTTACTCCTTTTTTCCTTTATGCCCGATGATTTTATCATACCTCCTCACATCCCAGATGGGAGAACTATTTATCAGGGCTGATTCTCATGGGTTATTTTTATTTGTTTTGCTAGTGATCTTTCCTTGTGTGTTTGTCAGGATGTCCTGGTTTTTAGTTTGTTAATACTTATCATATTCTTTGTCTTGGATGTGTCCTACATTCAGTGATGTATGTCTTAGCCCTTTTGGTAGTAAGAATATTTAAATAGTTTTGTAAATGCTTATTTCAAACAAAGCCCAAACATTTCTGTTTCAGCCTCAGCCATTCCATATTTCTATAAAGCATCAATAATTATAAATTCATCTTGTAAAAATATCTATAAACAAATAACCCTTATATTTTTAACATCTATCATTACTTTATTTTTATCCTCTGATATTTGCAATGAATGTTCAAATTCACCAACAATTTGAATGAAAAGCTTCCTCATTCAAAACAATGCTTTAGTTATAGCAGGAGAATGACTGTTGTAGGGACTAATAGTTTGAGATCAGATGCATGAGTATATGGAGATAATCCTGGTAATCCTTTCAGCTAGTGGAGCACTGGTTGTTGGATTAGCAGATCTTGAATTTGAACACTATCACTTTTCCCAAGAATTTGTTAAAAATTTGTTAAGAGCATGCAGTGCTGGGATATCCCTGAGTACTTGGGACATTGGGAACATAATGAACAGAAGAAATGAAATAAAAGGATTTCAGGACAATGGTTAATGTGAGATGCCACCATCATACTGGAATCTCGTACTTTCATAAATATTTCTTTCTTGTTTGAAAAGATCTTACCAGGTAAGACATCACCAGAGCCACCAATAATATTCTGTGACTCTGTCCATTAAATGTCCTTCATCCCCAACAAAAAAGGACAGTCATACTAGTAATGGCTATTTGTCCAAAATAGAAATCTGAAATGGCAAAACCAAATAAAATTAGAAGGGAATCTAGGAAAAAAAACCCCAAACCCTAAACACCAAACCAAAAATAACTCTTGCTCAAAAATCCAATGAATAAATCAGAAATATATTTAAAATAATACCCTACTACCTTCAGTTAGTTTCAAGTTACACTGAAACTAGGACGTAGAAGTGATCAACATGCACAATGCTTTTTTCATTTATACTGGAACCAAATGTTCAGCTGAAAGCTTACAATGTTCAGAGCACAGTAGTAGCAGAGATTATCTGAAGCAAGAGCAGGGGGAAATGTTCAAATCAAACACATACTCTAAACTTCTGCATTTCCTTTGGGAAGGAAGGGACATTCAGATCAGATATCACTGATCCAAAACCTTAACTGCATCAGTTTAAAACAACTTTTTGTGCTCTCTTGCCTTTATAGAGTATACACTGCTCCATTCCCTTTCTTTTATCTGTAATTGATGTTGGCATCAAATACCACTGAGTAAGGTAAGTCATTCATGGCCAAAGTACAAGAAAGTCCTCCATATGCTGCTTGTAATCAAGACAAGGACACATGGACACAATGACAGAGAAAAATCAAGATGCATTCAGTTAGTCTGTGAGAGAAAAGAAAATGAGTTTCTCTGGCCATTTCCTACTCTGTCCCTTTTCTTAATACAATTTCTGTTTAGCTGCAGAGACATTATTTGTTTTCAGCATTCAGTGAAGGTCAACACCATGTAAATTTAGAGTGACCTGCAGAAAAGTGGCTTGCAGCCTGAAGGTCACACAAAGATTTGAATTTAAATTAGTAATATAGAAATGAGTCTGTGATGTTAAATAGAAAATAGGTATAAACCTGAAGCAATAGAAGGTAAAGATTAGGATGTGTGGAACTGACAAAAGATTATTAGAAGGAGGAAGAGAGGTAATTTATTTTCAAACAAAGTATCATAAATCTTTGTGACAATTATTTTTCCTATTTGGTAATTATGCCTTCACAGGATCACAGTGCAAATTGGTGCCAAATGAAGAAATCAAGTGTTATGAATGCAGAGACATGTATGTCTTAATACAGGTGATATTTTTAAACTCAGACGACAATGTATCCTATTATGGTTGTTTAAAAATAGAATTTATCCCTGATTTCTAGTCTTAAGGAATAATATAGTGCAGGTTTCTCTAACAAAGCCAGAGACATTTTCCAAAGGAGAAGTCTGACTGTTAGGGTTTTGGTGTGCTGGGGTATTGAAAGCTAACATTAATACTCACTGCCTTATTCTGTTGCAACCAGAAAAACTAGTTCATATCTAAACCTTTTCAGACTAACTGAAAAGAAAAAAATGCAGCCACTATTCTAGGACACAGCACATTGCCCTCTGTGTGTGTGACATCCTTGATGGCAATGGCACCTAAATGATTTCCAGTCCCAGTAGAGATGTGTGATGTGTAAGATATGAGAAATTCATATGTTGTTTAAAAAATGGGGATGAGTGGCCTGCTAGTGAATAAAAGTTGTGCACTCAAATGCACAATAACCTTTTCCTGTTCTACCATTAATTACTGCTACTAATACCCAGCTGGCTCTTCCCTAATTTCACTCTGTGGTAAATTCTGCGCACCATTAAACTCATATAACACAGAAAGTCTGAACTTAGTAGAGCTATGACCCTTTTATACTGCAGCAAGATACCATCTATTTCTCTCAGCCATTTCAAAGCATCACATTTATACATAAATGAAACATTGTGTTTTTTTCCTGAATTAAAATCCTCTAAAACATAGCTCAGAGCTTTTCTCTATTGCCTAAGTTTATTGAATTGTTTGTTGACTTTTAAAAATGTCTTTGGGGTGTTAATTTATTTACTCAAATTTTTTATTTTAGCTGAAAAGATCAATATAGACCATCAGAAATAAACATTGATACATAAAAATATAGTCTATGACTTTTCTAAGAAGACCTCCCTTTATTAAATGTCTCCTGAAGTAAAAAGAAATTCATATTAAATGTCCCTTATTTATATGCTAAGATAGAGAAAGCAGCAAAGATTCTTAGTTGGATGACATCCAGGGGAACATGCACTCACAAAACTGTATCTTTTCTGACAACTAACCTAGGTAACGTTAACTATTTTAAAATTTGAACCTTCATTTAAATATTAACATAACAGGAAAATAAAACTGCAGCAGTACAGATTAGGTGTTTGTTAATTTCACTGCTCCCTTATTTGAGTATTCCCATATGAGATAGGATTTTTCATAGGAAGTGTAGTGCTTTCCTCTGTCTCCAGACTGAGAATAGCATGCAACAAAATTAGAAAACTCTCTGGCAAAATTTCTTTGCTTCTTTTTCTTTTCATATGGTATTACACAGAAAAAAAGAAAAAAACATAACAGCATTTGGTTGTGTTAGTGTTTGCTCTGTTATTACTACAGAGATTTCTTTGTCAGAGGAAAGAATTTATTTTTTGTTT
Organism: Nestor notabilis; assembly: GCF_000696875.1. Classification (NCBI taxonomy): domain Eukaryota; kingdom Metazoa; phylum Chordata; class Aves; order Psittaciformes; family Psittacidae; genus Nestor; species Nestor notabilis. Next base: position 16,492 of record NW_009918352.1, read on the forward strand.
GGTTCATTTTGGTTTTCTGGGTTTTTTTTTAATGAAGGTTATTTCATACTGAACAGAAAGCAATATAGTAGTGTAATTGGAGTAAAAGAGGAGAAAATTCTGTTTTATGCTCCAGAATCTGAGCACAATATGCACAGTCGAAAACATCCTTAATGTGCCCCCTCATTCTTAGGAATTAACAACAGGTAGTATATTTTGACTTAACTATGAAATTTCTCACTTCTGCTCTTTTGAAACAGATCATTAAGTTTGTAATGTCTTTTTACCATGTGACTTAATATAATGGATCTACCAAGAAGTCCAGGAATGCTGAAATTAAATTCTTTTATTCCAAGAGCATGATGAGCATGCACAGCTATGAATACAAGAGGTGAGGGATACAGCTACTATCAAAAAGAATAGTAAGTATTAGTATTATATATTTCTGACACATAAAATATACTTCTTTTCCACCACATTACCGCATCATAGAGATGTTCTTATAACTGTACTTTAGGTGACAATCTGAAATGCCAGGCAGAAAACCGACAACTCATGAATATTTCATTCTTAATTAGTGATTTTCTGCTGTATCACAAATGCCAACTAATTTACTGGTTGCTTAGAAATACATATAAATCGACAGTAGTTTTGTAATGTGCTGAACTGTACTTTTGATTTTGCAGATTAACAAATAATATATCCATGAATTATGGACTTACTTATTGTGCAAAACATATACTGTACAGGTATAATATATGGCTGCCACCCCTGATAATTATTCTATCACCAACAGAATGAATGCAGCATTATTCATTTTTTTTGTTTCTATTAAATGTAGAACACAGAAAAAAAAGCCCAAAGCTCCAAGCATTGCCAAAAAATTAAAAAACAGATCCTAGAGGCAGATTATTCAGCAAAAGAGATGGACTATCAGGGGGGAAAAAAAGCAACATTTACCCAGAAAGAAAAATCTTTTTATGTTTAAAACATGTTCATGTTTAATTTATGTTAAATTTATTTTAT
>NW_009918353.1:0-1801 GCF_000696875.1 Nestor notabilis
GCTGGTCTGCCACATCTGAGCCCCTAAGGATCCTCTGGAGAAAGGGCAGGTGCTCAGGACAGGCGCGGGCCACATGGGTCAAGAGAGACAGGAGGTCAGTTGTGAGTGTGAGGTTGTCTGAAAACAAGGCAGATGTCAAGAAGGCAATAATGTGCTCTGAGGTGGCAGTTTCCCTCACCAGTTGGTCTATGACCTCCTTGTCAGACACAACGAGGTAACACAAGAGGCTCATGGGGAGCTCAGTGTATGAGAAGGGCAGATGGCGAGAGCAGGCCTAAAGAGAAAGGTGAGAGAGTAGCACTGAGTGCACTGTCCTCATATGTGGGCCAAGTCCAGCAGCCACTGAAGGCAGCCAAGAGGTCAGCGCAGAGCTTGGCTGCTGGCCAAGCTGCTCTGAGGTCTGCATGGCACCCATGTGACATCCCTGTGTGCACAGGGACTGCCAGCATGGTGTGAAACAGTACCACAGATCAGCAGCTGCAGCGTGGAGAGATGTCTCCACACTGTGCAGGGGAATAGAAACACAGAGCGAAGAGGGTACCTGCAGCAACTGGGCTGGGATCTGAGTGTCTCTCACAGCCTCTGTGACCAGTTCTAAGGTGTCTCCATCCACCTCCAGGGCAAAAGGGAAACAGAGGAGCTGGCAGGCCTTGATCACCACAGCTGGGACAAGCTCAGGGTCCCCATCCTCTCTTGCTTGCCTGAATGTGTTGGAGAGAGAGGGCTTAATATACAGGTGAACAGAAAAACACCAGGGCAAGAGACAGAGAGCATTCTCCATGCCAGGCACTGCAAGTGCCAGGTCAGGAACCTCTCTGCCCTCTGCGTGCTTCTGTCCAAGCCCTGTTCTGCAGCTGAGCTCTGCCCACTTCAGTCCTCCCCACAGCTCACGTCTGTGCCAGGCATGCCAGGAAGCCAGGGGACAGCAGCCTCTTCAGTGTCACCATGAGGACACCGTGGGACGGGGTGAGCTGAAGCAGGCACCAATGGGACTCATGAGTGAAGACAAAGAGGGCCAGGCTGAGGAAGAGCAGGGTGCCTGCAGGGGAAACAGCACAACACAGGGGCAAAGCTAGAGAAGGCTGAAAAGTCTCCTCTCTTCTGTCTGCCTGTACTGCCTCAAGGCTGTTTCTATGCTTCCCTGCACAAAACTGGACCAACCTCCATCCATGGTGATCACACTTGCCAGGGTGAACATTCCCTGTACCACAGTCTTTCTTGTTCCCCCACAGCCATCTCAGCTGAGCCACTGCTGACTGGGCACAGCACAGGCATGGCCAGCCCTCTCTCCCCAGAGGACAACAGCAATCCTCAGGAACCAACCCCCCCCCGAGCCTTCTGATCTTAGGGATATGTTGGTGGGGACAGACATGGGCAAGTCCGACGACAGGATGTAGAGCAGGGTCCAGGGCAGAAGCCCTGCTGTCCTGCAGCTCCTACCTTGAGGGGAGAGGAGGTTCCAGTCTGGCTCTGCCATGGGATGACATGCCCCTGGGGAGTCTCCCTCCAGTGCTGCCCAGTTGCTGTCCGCACAAAGCGCCACAGCAACACATTGCCACACCACAGTCCACAGCTCTGAGGCAGCAAAGCCCCCCACCATGGCCATGTCCTCATCCTCCTAGAGGTGGGGAGGCAGATGTCAGAGGGCTTTACAGACCCCATGGCTCCCCAGGGTTCTTGTCCTTGGCTCTGCCAGCCCCGTGGTCCTGGGAAGGTCAGGGCTGGACAAACACAGCCCAGGAGAGAAGAGGGGGCAGGCAGCTGGCAGCCCTCCTGAGCCTGCTGATGGTGCCAGTCTCAG
>NW_009918353.1:1930-2155 GCF_000696875.1 Nestor notabilis
TGAATCACCTCTTCCTTCCTACCACTCTCCCACCAGCACCCCAGAGCTCCACATATAACCCAGAGACATTAGGCAACTTTCTTGGGGTTACTCAGCTCAGCCAAAGCTGCCCAGTTCCCTGGCCTCCATTACAGATCCAGGTTCAGGCCTTTCTGCCACCACACCTTTTAGCAGGGACCAGGCAAAGGGAGATGAACAGACTGGTACCTGGGCAAGGAGCTTCAG
>NW_009918353.1:2186-4763 GCF_000696875.1 Nestor notabilis
AGGAGGAAAAAGAGCCCATCATACAGACCAGCACCCATTGGTGGGGGGAGCTGCAGCTGTAAGAGAGCAGGAACAGGCTGGAGCTAGGTGCTGGGGCAGCAGCACCACACCTGCACCATTCTGAGTCTGTCACCCCACTTCCACAGTGGGGTGACAGCATGGCTCCCCTGTTCCTCTGTCTCCATACCATACCTCAGCAGGTGCTGTCAGCACATTTGTCACCACCGGTAGGATCTCTTCTCCTCTGAGCTCCAGCACTACCCCATGCCGACTGAGCTGTGTCAGGAGGAATGCTGCAGCACCCTGCGCGACAGGGAGAGCTCAGTGCCTTCAGACCTTCCCATCTGCCCACTCAGGTCCTCAGCCCCATCCCCCCCTGAGTGAGCAACAACAAGACCCAAATGGGACATAGGGCTCTGAAGGACTCTCAGGAACTGCTCTGGCAGGGTGGCCTGACTCACCACAAGAGAGGCAACAGGAGACTGGGTGATATGATCCAGAGCCAGGGTAACCACCTCTTCAAGCCTGAAACACAGGAACCAGGAGAGAGGCACTGTGTCCCCACCCCTTCACATCCCACAGAGCAGCAGCATTCAAATACCCACAAGGCTGGGAAGCAGACACCCTGCAGGAGTGAGCTGTGGTTCACAGCACCTCCTTCCACACTGGATCCTCATTGTATCCCCAGCATCCACCCACACTGCTGGTGTGTCCGGACCAGAGGGATCAGCGGGAGCAGGAGCCCAGCTCTGGGCAGGGAGTGGGACAGAAGATTGTTCAGGGCAGGGCACGTTCCTCTCCCACCTGTTAGTGAAAGTGGGTGCTTACCTGGGAGGGGAGGCCTGGAGCTGCAGGGTGAGCAGGGCCAGCAGTTACAGAGAGGCCTCACAGGCTGCCCCCCCGGCCACCTCTGCCATGGGGACCTGCCAAGGGAACAGGAGTCACAGGGGGACAGCAAAGCTGCGAGGGGAGGAGGGGATGTTTCTGGGCCCTAGAGGAGAACTGCACTTTCCAGACTAGGCTCCCCCAAACTCTTCTCCCTAGCTTGGTCTGAGCAGTGCTCAAAGGAATGTGTCCTGCTTGCGCACATTCCTACCCTACCACTGGTGCTGTGGTCAGTCCTACCTCGCCCTTTGAGAGCTGCATAAGGGAACCCCACAGTCGTTGGCTTCTTCCCAGGTGCTGGCACAGGCTAAGGCTGACATGGCAGCCAGCATAGAGGATCTGCAAGGCAGAGGGGAGAGATGCATACCAACCCCTGGCACAGGGATGCAGTGACCAGGTGCATCCCAGTCACACCCCATGGCTACCATGGACGCATTTACTCAACAACTGACACCAGGGAGATAGGAGTCATCGAAGGCTGAGCCCACAGTTCCCCCTTCCCCATGCTCCTAACCCCAGTCCAAAGGTCCAGGCACCTCTGGGCACAGCCAAATGGACAGGGCCTTTACCTTCAGCACGTTCAAGGAGCAGCATGGCTGCTCCAGTCTCCCCAGCAGTCTCCCCAGCTGTCGGCCCTCTTCCTTCACAAGTTTTTCAGCTACCTGCTGAGCAACCTGCAGAAATCAGCCTGGTTTGCACCCTGGGCACCTGAAGCACTGCACAGACTTAAAGAGTTTAATACTAGCAACAGATTAATAAAAGAAGGCATCTGGTTCCTACATGTTGCCTGCATTCACAGAAATGCCTATTTGCCATGACCCAGCATGGCTTTGATGCACAGCTGCTGAGATGTACAAGGTGAGGTCCCTCCTCTGCTCCCCTCCCCATTGACTCAGAGTTGAGTTAAAGGATCAAATGTAAATCTGTAGTTTCCTTTTCCCCTCTTATTGTTCCATTCAATTTCAGATTTCCTGCAGTTCATATCACTGTCATTTAAGAATTCTTCATGTTTTCTCTGCATTGCCTAGTTTTTTATGCAGCCCATCCCACAGTTCAGATCCTAAGTGTGAGTCTCTTCATTGATTTAGGAATCCTTTTACTCCTAAAGCTCTGCTGTTGGCTGGGAAGGAGCAGCCTGCAAATGCCAGCCCTGCAGCCACCAAAGCCAGAGGACCACATCTCTCCACTCTACCACAGAAAAAGAGCTCCTCCTGGAAAAGGCTGCTGCCCCTGTGGGGATCACACCTCCTCACCCTGCAAAGAAAACTGGCCTGACCTGCTGCTTGGCTTCCCGACAGCTGTTCCTCTCCAAAGGAATGCTGCAGGCAGCAGCCAATGCAGCCATGAAGAGGTCTGCCACACGTGGGCTCTGGTCATGGGCTGACTTGGCCTCCATCGCTGAACCTGCACAGGGACAGAGCTCAGGGTGAGGGCTGCAGGATAGGTTTGGAAAACAAGAGAGGAAGAGTCAGGCTTGTGACATGAGGGGGATGAGATCTAGGATTGAGGGAGAGCAGAAGAGAGCCCTGGTTAGCAGGGATTCATCCATCTCCTTTGGCCAACAGCACTGCAATGGCAGTCAGTGCTCTGAGGGAGCCCAAGGGCAGGAAGGAGAGGAAAAACCCCAGGAGGAGGTGGGGAGCTGCTATTACTGCTACCTCGCAGAGCAGGCTGCTCTGAGATGGATCCCTG
>NW_009918353.1:4773-11124 GCF_000696875.1 Nestor notabilis
ATGCTGCTCTTCTCGCAGGCTGGCATAGAAGCAGGCAGAGACAGAGGGGTATGTTGCATCCAAGCTCTCACAGAGCAGGGTGAAGCACTGGGGGAGACACAAGGGTTGCCATCACTGAATACTGAGGGTGGGAGGAGAGAGAACAGTGGGGGAGGAGGCTGTGGGGGAACAGCAGAGATGGGAGAAATACTCCTGTGCTGCAGCTTCAGGGACCACTAAGTGTCCTCTCCAGCCAGGTTACTTTGTGGAAGCCACATGTGCCCGTATGCTGGCTGAAAGTGCTACATGTGGAGGTACATTTAGGAAACCTGCCCCCTCAGAGACCTCCTTTATGCATGCGATGAAAAAAAAAAACCAAAACCAAAACCAAACCCTAATGGGTGAGACAGTCTGCCCTGACAAAGAACACACCAGACCCCACTGCTGGGAGCAGAGTCCTCAGCCTGCACCCACCCTTACACACACACACCCAGCCCCACAGCTTCTGTCCCTGGGGAGGTGTCGGGGAGAAGGGAGACAGTGGCATGCTTACCAGGAGGCTTTGCTGGTAGAGTGTCATCGCGCTGTCAGCTGGCTCAGCCAGCAGCTCCGGCAGCAGGGATAGGAAGCAGGCAGCACTCTCCTGGAAGACCTGCAGGCTGGGGGAGGCAGCCAGGGCAGAAGAGAGCACAGAAACATGGCCCCTGGCTGTTAGGACAGGATCTGACTAGCCCATATGGTCCTGGCTAATGGAGCAGGCAGCACACACTAGCACTGAGTGCTGTCAGGAGTCAGCACAACTGGACTCCAGTCAGCTGAGCCTTTCCCTTAATCAGAGCCACTCATGGAAGGCACTCCTCTGTGAGCACAGCAACATGGCATGAAGAACTGAGTGCACAGTGCTTCCCCAAGGAGACAGCTCCAGCCACAGAGTATGAACACCATCCTCCCACCTACTGCTAGGTCCCCAAAGTCGCCACTAGAGACCTCAGAGCACAGAGGGTGGTCCCTACCTGTCCTTTTGCCCACTCTCCTCTGGGTTGCATTCACTGCTGAAATACACTGTGGCCACCATGATGAGGTCTGTCAGCAGTGTGATACACCAGGGCTGCTGCAGGATCCAGAAAAAAACAGCTAGTGAGGACTGCCTGCTGGCCATCCCAACACCACCACAGCAGGATCCTTTCCTGCCAGGACCTCCTCCTTTCTCAAGGGCACCTGGAAGACGCACTGGTCCTCTGAGCCAGCTCCAGCAGGACGCAAGGGCCTCCTCAGCACCCTGCAGGGCTGAAAGAAGCTCAAATTTCTCTGAAGTCCTACACCCACCTGCTTGGTGCTACCACTCTCCAGGATCTGCTTGGCTAGATGCAGCAGGGACAGAGGCACATTCAGCTCTTGGCAGAAGTGGTTAAGCAGCTTAGATTCTCTCCGGTTAGCCAGGAGGTTGCCTATGACACGCAGCACGGGACGGAGATGGGAGGCTCCCTCCAGCATCCCTTCTAGCACCTGGACACAGAGAAGCCAGAAGAGCACATGATCAGCAGCAGTTTTGACCACGTGTCAGCCATGGGCAGCCCTTCAACTCATTTAGGCAGGGGACAGCAGGGAAGCAGATGGCAAGTGCCTCCGACTCCTGGAGAAGCAGAGGATCTTCTTGCTGGCTGGACTAAGGACTCTCCCAGTGTTCCCAACCCAATCCTGGGGAAGAAGGCAGCACCCATGTCCCCAGTCATTGCCTGGGCATGCACCACTCACCTGCTGAGCAGAGTCTGCCAGGCAGGCCTGGACACGGTGCTGGAAAGCCGGGTCCCTCAGGAGGCTCAGTGGTTTGCTCAGCTGCATGGCCGACAGCTCAGTGGTCTCGATCAGGTGCTGCCACTCCTCATCACTCTCCAGCTCCTGACCACAGAGAGAGGACTGGTGACACAGACCCTGCCTGCCCCAGGGTGTCTGTACTAGTCCCTGGGGACTGAGCCCTACTGTCCTCACCACAAGACACCACCTTACCTCACTCTCCAGGTCCACAGCCTCAATGCTGCGCCTGCCCTGGGCCTCTGCCCTGTCAGCACCAGGCTGTGGAGGGGCTCCTGCTCCAGGAAATTCCCGGTCATAGTCCCGAGTGATACTGTGCTCCCTGGCCAAGGAAACAACACAGTCAGCGAATGACCATGCCTTCCCCTCTTCCTCCTGTCCCAGCCTCAGTCCTCCCTCACCGTGGGTTGGGAGGAGGCTCCTCCAGCTCCCGCTCTGCTATGCTGCTCTTTCCTTGTAGGACACCAGGTTTCTTCTCACTGGAGGCAGCCAGCGGGTCCCCCTGCCCAAGGGGTGCCTTCCCTGGGACTGTTCTGGGTCTATGCCCAGCGCATCCTTTGTCTTGGGCCTTCGTAGATGCATTACCTGCCTGCAGTTGTCCCTGGGTGATGGCACAGAAGTTTGGTCAGGGCAGAGTTACTCAGTCAGCCAGGTAAGTCCCCTAGACCCCACCACCCTGAGGACCCTGCATCCTGCCTTGTAGGTGGCTGACACCCCCCCTGACCCACGTACCTTTTGTCTTTTCTCCCCAGGTCCCATTTCAGTAGCCCTCCTTTGCCCTGACTGTGGGACACAGCCAGGGGAATCCCATGCTTGTCTCTACCTTTTTCTGTGCCTCCTCAGCCATCTTCTGCCGGGCCTTTCTCAGGATTCTGGACTGGACACTCCTGGGACCCACAGAATGGGCTTGCTGCTCCTTTAGGGCCTGCAGCTCTGGGGACAGCTTGGTGGTGAAGGGATTTGAGATTCCATGTTCTTCTGTGTCATCAATCACTGGGGAGGCGAGGGGAGAACTTTGTCAGCAGCCCTCACTTGGGACACAGGGAGAGTGATCAGCTCCGAGATTCCCCTGGGATCTTAGAGGACCCAGTGCAAGCCCAGAGGCAGGAGCTAGGGGACAGTGCTTGAAGAAAGCTGAGAGGAGTGAGGCAAAGACCAGGACAGTAAAAAGAGCAGGGCATCCTCCAAGCAGGAGGAAAAAACAGACCTAGCCAGTGCAGGGAAACCCGTCCAGCGATGAAGGGGTGAGAGAGCAGCTCTGGCCATGACAGGCGCAGGCAGGGGTCCTTCATTAGCAGTCCCTGCAGGAAGCTCTACAGGGAGCACAGCACAGGGTCACTGGTACATGCGCAGCACCCACCAGTGAGCACAGTGTACCCACCAGTCTCTCCCAGTAAGGGCTCCAAGCAGGCCTGTATTCCCTGCCTGGCTCTGGGAAAGAAGTGGGGGCCTCTAGTGCTTAGGGCAGACAGGAGGACACTTCTCTTCCCAGTCCAGTAAATCACTTCTCTGTCAGCCCATTTCCCAGTTTATGGATGGCAGGGATAAGGATCCCCCTCCCAGAAGTCCCTGCTATCATCCCTTCTCTATGTTCTGAAATCCCTGTTAGGGGATGTAAAACCTAAAAGTGATCCACCAGGGCAACACAGGAGGCCAAAGCTGATACTGCATTAAGGGATCTCACCCCACAGGCAGGGCCTTCCCCCCTACCTTGAAGACTGGGCTCATGGCCACAGGCCATTTGACAGGGTCGTTGATGATAAGGCTGACAAGCTGGAAGATGCTGCTGGTGTAGAAGGGAGGAGTGCCCACAAACAGCTCATACAGGATGCAGCCCACAGACCATAGGTCTGCCGTGTGGTCGTACGGCCGCTCTTCTACCAGCTCAGGGGACATGTACAGTGGGGTACCCTTGATGGAGGTCAGTACCATGGTGTGGATGCTCATGGCACGGGCAAACCTGCTCAGAGCAAAGCACAAATGGCTGGTTCAGGTCTGAAACATCCACTGCAGCTCCCAGGGAGATCTCTATGAGTTTACCAACACCTGTCCCTTCTGGAGTCCAAAATCCCCCCATCCCCGCTCAACCTTTAAATATGCATAGAACCCAGCTCCCTTTCCACACTCCCCCTTCCTCCTCTACAGCACACAGGACAGCCCGTGACTGGCCCAAGGCCAAGTGTCTCCCTCAAGCTGGCCCCAGCACCCACCCAAAATCACAGAGCTTGACAACACCGTCTTTGCCCAGGAGGATGTTCTGAGGTTTCATGTCACGGTGCAGGATGCGGTGGGAGTGCAGGTAGTAGAGAGCAGACACCAGTTGGGCAGCTATGGTCTGGACCTGCCAGAGACATGGGAGCCTCACCCTGTGTCCCATAGTGCCACCAGCTGGCACAACCATGGGGTCCCTTATGGGCTTGCTCCGCCGGTACCCCCACTTCTACTCTTGCTCTGTTTGGGGCTGGGACCAGTCCAAGTTGTGGGCCAGCAGTTCCTCGCAGCAGGCTGATTACCAAGGCAGCAGTCTGGTGCTGTGATCCTTGGTGAGGGAATAGGGAAACTAAGCTCCCTGCTGGACCACAATGTCCCCCAGTGCAACTTAGCCCCCTCTCCATCCCCTTCAGCAGCTATGCCAGGTAAAGCCCCAGAGGAACTCCTGTCTCAGAGCAGAGATCCACTGCCTGCAAGCAGACAAATCCTGCTGTCTCCATCCTGCAGCAAACACTGTGTGGCCAACCCCGTGACAATCACCTGGTCCTCAGGCAAAGTCCTGTCATCCTCCAGGATCTGGAAGAGCTCCCCCTCTGCATAGTCAGTCACCACCACCACCTGGAGGGAAGAGCAGTGTAGTGAGATTAGGCACCTGCCCAGCCACATCCCTACCATGTCCTGAGGACCAGGAAATCTGAGGGAGATGCTGGGGTGTCACCATGCACAGCCTATCAGCTTGAGCTGGGATCTGGGATGGAGAGAGCACCCACAGCTGCACTGCAGCAAGGGCCTGGCACTTAGCAGAGGCCTTGTGGCTGTCCTTATCTCAGACAGCCAGCAGAAACCAGGGAAGAGGAAAGGACAAGACAAGCCTAGAGTTTGTTCTGATTCTGCTGCCCAATTACTATATTTCATGCCCCCATGTCCCATAGCACAGTCTTCAGTCCCTTTCTTATCATACTCTCTCCATGAGGGTTTAAAACAGTGAAAAGTCAGTCTTTGAAAAGACTGATGAGGTGACTGAAGAGTCACCCTCACCTTGTGATCTCAAAGCACCCCTTGCCCAGCTCCTTCACCTCTACATATGACCTAGTGCACCCCACACAGCCCAGACAGGTGCTAACTCCACACACACCACACGCTGGAGTGTTCTGGAAAACACTGGCAGGCCCTGGAAGGGTGTCACCAGCACCTCCCAAAAAAGAGGTCCCTATGGCAGCAGGGAGAAGCCCTTGTCCCCCTGCCCTGCTCAAGCAAAAGCATCTGCCCAGCGTAGTCCCCTTCACCTCCTTGTCAGTCTCAAAGCTGTCGAGCATCTGGACAATGTTGGGGTGATGGAGGCCTCTCATGATCTCAATTTCCCGCTGCAGGTTCTTCAGCTCCTTCTCAGACCGCCCCACCTTGGGGATGAACTTCAAGGCCACCACCTTTCAAACAGGCAAAGCTGGGATCAGACCGGGCTCTTGCCTGCCCTTGCAGGGACCTCATGTCACCCAGACAGGACTTGGCATTTTCCAGCTGAGCACGCCGAACAAGACATTTGTTCCCTGGAGCTGGGGCGCTCCCCAGGCCCTTGCACATCAATGCAGGTCTCAGTACTAGGCACACTGGCATTTAAAGCAAAGAAAAGTAATCAGCGAGCACAGTCAAAACTAGGATCACCAGAAACATGGGACAGGACCTACATATGCTGGTGGACAGCCAGCCTGACAGGAGCCAGCAGCATGCCATGGCAGTGAGGGTCACTAGCAGCACCCCAGCCTGTACCAACAGGCAGGAATTGGAGGACAGTGATTATTGCCCCTTATTTGAAACTTCTTAGACCACACCGAAATATCATGGCCAGAAAGACATCAACAAGATGGAGCAGGTACAGCAGAGGACACCAGGATGGAGAGGGGCTGAAGCACATAGGAGGATGATGCAGGGATTACAAACTGAAACAGGGGAGCTTCATCTTGATATAAGGAAAAACTATTCACCCTAAGTATAACCAAGCACTGGCTGTGGGGTGTTTGCCCTTGAGGTTTCACAGGAGCTGAATTTAGTGCTGGCCCTGATTTGAGCAAAGGGTGGGCTGAGGACTCATGAGGTCCCTTAAACTTGAATGACTCTGTACCAGCAGGAGCTGGCCAGCGATGTCAGCACAAAAACGAACGAGTGCCGAGTCCCGAAGGCCCGGAACCCACAACGACCAGAACCTGGCCCCCAGTGTCACATACGGACCCGGGCCCTGTCCCCCGGTGCCTCTCTCCTTACCTGGGCGCTTTGCTTCCGGCGCCCCTTGTACACGCGCCCGAAGGAGCCTTCGCCGATCATTTCCAGGACATGGTACTTCTCCATGGCGGG
>NW_009918354.1:0-9367 GCF_000696875.1 Nestor notabilis
AAGAAAAGAAAAGAAAAAAGAAAAGAAAAGACTTTAGTGACTGAAAGCTTTTTTTCTACTGTTCAGCCTGGGCATGCTACATTGCTCTGAATGGACTAAATAAAAATATGTCCATTATAATCAAAATTGAGGAATTCTGGATAGAAGTTATCCATTTTTCTCCAATGTCACTTTATAGCCTTTGGAGTGGAGCTGGACTAAAGTCTGGTTTATAAAATATGTATGCATTTGTACACATTTTACCTCGAGAGAAAGCCAAGATTTTTCTAAATCAAAAAGTGACACACCCTTCACATAAGAGCCATCAAAAAGCAGCCAGTGCATCAGAGTATAAACTTTTATGCACTGTGCAGGATCTGTTTCTAAGCTGCTGCTGTGCCATGCTCTTTAATGCTAGAGACTTAAAACTCAGTTTGGGGAATAGAGGTCCTTTGCCTCTTTCAGTTTAGGTGGAAACTTTCCTATTAAAACCTATAGGAAGATTGCTTTTATAATATTTTTCTCTTAAGAGAAGTTTCCTCAGAAATCTCCAGTTCTTCTCTTGAACTATGTGATTACATTTAATGAACCAGTTAGAAATATATACAAATAGATTTTTTTAAAAAATCTTATTTTGTGCTTGTTCAGGTAGTATTGAAAGGCCACAGGGCAATATCTAAATGGGAGAAACATAGCATCTCCACTGGTCTAAGTTTTTGTCACTTAGTTGTCTCTAAAGTACCCATAGCAGGACAAGGATTTTGTGAATTATGCATTTTAGAATAATTTGCATTGTCATTAATGAAATCTAATGTAAAAGGTCTGGAGCACGTGTTAACAAGACTAGGAACTCACTTTGAGATGACCAGGAAAAAAAAAAATCAGTTCTAAGTAATTCACAGCACTGTACTGATAGATTTCCCTTTTACAGCTAATGCTAAGAATCAGGTTATAGCTAACCTCAAATTTTGATCAGAAATTATTGAAGAGGTTGGAATGGGAATTCATGGACTGTCTGGCACCCTTAGTTATATCAACCTGCTTCATAAATGACATGTAGATTGCACGAATGTTTGAAGTAGTGATTTAAATTATTCTACCTGATTTTGCACTGAATTCGTAAACTACTCATGAGGTCCCCCAAACCACATCTGTCTATTCCCTGTGCTCCTAAATACCACAGAGGTACAAGGCTATAAACCTATTACTCATATACAAGTATTAGGAGACTGAGCCTTGCACTACTGGCAGTGCCGCCACTGACATTTCGTTTCGGTCTTGGTAGAAAGCACTGCAAGAACACTGCAGTTATCTTTAAGACAATTGCCTGTGCAGTAAGAAATGAACAAATCAGTTATTCCAGACAAACTATTGGAATTTCCTGGAGCCAAAGGGGAATTAGAAGGCTTCTGAGGAGCTGAAATATCTCAGTATTTGTTAGGAAATTCTAGAATGCCTATCCAGAAACGTCTGCTGGTTATGTACCCATGCAAGACACGCATGGCAGCCCCTCTTCTGACAGATAAATGGGGCAAATTTCAGTTTGAAAATCTGAATTTCTTCAAGGAACTTTTGAAACTTTTCTGCTTTATATTGGCAAAGAGGTGTTCCTGCTAGAATATTAACAGAAAGGACAGTATAAGACGTGATGAACAAAAAGCTGGAAAATCTACAGAAAGATAAAATGTTGTAGCTTTGAAAGAACAGATTACAAACCCATGTCCTAAAAAATGTTCTTCATATTCTCTTCTTTTTCCCCATTTGAATCCAGAAGGCACACATGTTGATTTCATTCTGTAATCGTATCTATAATTCAGAAATTATTCATAATTATAATAATTAATTTCATGTGTATGTTCACTGAGTTCTCCTAAATAAATTATGTTTTTTCCAAAATAAATACATATTTATTTGTCCAAATTAAAATGAAACATACTTAAAATTAACTTTGTGACAGCTGGCAGTGGGTCCAGATGCCAGCTGTGGATAGGCAGAGAGCATTGTTTTCCAGCCACTCTTCTACCGCCTAGATATACTCCTGCATCAGAGACTCTGCAGAAAAAGAAATAAAAACCAGTTATGCTAATCTTAATCACACACCATACCTCCAGGGAAAAACCCCATAGAGGATCTACAAGACTTTATTGCTTCCATTTATAGAGAGTAGAACAGAGCAATGAATCTGTCTTGAACGGCTGGGCTTTGTTCCTTTGGGAAAGTGGAGCTGAGGATGAAAAGCTGGGCATGAGTGAAATAAAGTATTTTGGGGCTTTTGCACATATCAATTGAAGACAAGCAGCTTGGCTGATGTTTAAGTTGCCGATCCAGCTAGCTTTCTTGAGACACTTTTGCCTGCAGAATCTCAGCCTCTGGCCAATTTGAATCCTCTCAGTCTCAGGAAAGAGCATTTTGTAGCTTCCTCTGGTATGTAGAATAGCTACTCTGATCAGCTGGTGGTGTAGATGAGTGGAATGCACTTCACTCAAAAGATAGAAGCAGCAATACGTTTTATTGAAGTAAAATAATAATTTGACAGAGTTCAATAAATTTGATGGAATTTAAAAAAGTTTAACAGTAGTTTATCAAGGTTCAGTAAGTTTGATGGCAGGGTTCACTTTATTAATTATTGCATGGAAGAAACATACAAAAGAAAATTGAATTAGAATTGATTTAGAATGATTCACACAGAGACCAGAGCTGCAAAAGGTGAGGTAAAGGAAGACCCTTCCATTAAGTCACGAGGTTCATAGTGGACTGCTGTGATTTCTGAAGTCTTTATGCAGCCTAAGTGTTGTTAGGTCCAGTCTTAGTCTCAGACTTGGACAATGAATGGTTTATGCCTAATGGAAGTATCTATACAATGATTACAATGCTAATATTGAGTAGGTACATGGATTAGTAATATTTCATTAGTATTAATTCAGCATGCTATTAGTCACTTACTAAGGATCTGTTGTGGGTAAGGGATCTCCACCTTGGCTAAAGAAGGATCTCTTAGTCTCATGTAACCTTGAGAGGCATCCCTGCTCAAGGGAGAGTAACCTGGTATTCAGTTCAGCTGGCATTCAGGAAGAGCTCAAGTTGGGTCCATCTTGATGACAATATAGAGTGAAGTAGTTGTCTGCTAGTCAACAGTATAGACAACATAGATGTCTCCATTTTAGCGTCAGTATCTTGTTCTGTGCTTTGGTTATCTTGCATTTTTGAACAACCTTTCTAAATATTTTTCCGAGGCACCTTCAATCCCCTGTATATGAGCCAGGACCTTTCCAGATTGCAGGTTCACCACAGGGCATGAGGCCTGTTGCTCCTTAGATAGACTGAACCAAAGTATGGCTACGGTCCAATGTATCGATCACAGCTAGTCTTCTACTGAACTGAAATAATTTTACAGATTCTGAGATACCATGAGAGGTTTTCTACAACATAGATGTGAGCTAAGCACCTTACTGTCAGCTGTGCCTTTGAAAATGTCCCTGCAGATGTGCAAAATGATTCTTCTAATGTCCTGCCCTCATCACCTGCCTTTCAGCTGGAGTGCTGCCAAAGCCTATAAAATGTATAAAGACATTAAAAGAATCCAGAATCCTAGCATTTTGTAAACGTGGCTTAGAAGTTCTTACTAATTCCTCTTTCTTTTCAGTTTGGTTTTCTTGTCTTCTTTGCTCTCTTTCTTTTTTTTTTTTATTTTTTTTTATTTTTTTCTGATTAAGGTATGCAGTTGTTTTCTGTCAGCAGGATACATATCTAAAAAGGTTTGGAAATTTATATTCTGAAGCTTTGTAGTCTCTTGGAATCCCAGCAAGGGCTGTTTTATAATCCTTTAAATATCAGGATTTCATTAATATTTTTCCCCCTCCTAATTCTCAGTATGAATCACAACTGAACTAAGCATTAGGCTATTTAAACAGTAAAGCATTTACACAGAGGAACTCCAGCTGTAGTGTAAATACTGTTTAACAAGATTTTTTTTTAAAGACTTAGTCCTGGAAAAGTCATTATAGTTATTTGCTTGCCAGAAACTATAGGAATAAGAGAAAAATCCTTTTTGTGTCATTTATTACTGTCACTTTATAGGTCAGGGAATTATAAACAGCTTTAAGTATTTTGCAATAACAACTTTTTACTGTAAGCTCTTCTTTTAAAAAATGCAATGTCTGTTTTTTAGCTGCTACCATTCTTCAACGCACACTTTCAGTCACTTCAATTGAGTTGCCTACATTTTTTTACAATTACAGATGCCAAGAAGACTTCATAGCTGCATGTTAATGCTACCAGTTTTGCTTATTGTATGTATAAATCTTGTACCAGCATTGCCACTGTTCGTCAGAAAATGTCTTTTACAAGTATGGCTGCTAGATGTTTTACTTAACCTAATAACTTCCAATTCACATAAAGTTAGTTAAGAGTTCTTGCCATAATCTTTTGTTGCAAACTTGCACAAAACTCAAATAAATCACATAAATATGTATTAGTTCTCATCAACTTTAATTCCTTCTCTTGACATAACCCACAGTAAATTTAGTATAACCTATAGGTAGGCTCCATATGAGTCTAAGGGCTTTTTTCATAGGATTCAATACCCCCAAACTCTCTAAAACATGCACAGAAAAAGGCTTTGACTTTCCATTTGTTTTGAATCTGGCACTGTCCTGTAGCCTTTCCTTTTCTATGCATATAACAAGGGAATCTAAAGACGAACTAACCTCCTTGAAATGCAACATGAGTTGTTTACTATACTTCTGAGGTATTGCATCCACTGGGTCTTAACAAAACTAAGAAACAATTTTATATTCTTGTTTACCCAAAAAACTTGGTGAAAGACCAGACTTTAAATATATACTAAAACTTCAGTGGGATTACTTAGCCGGTGAGAGACACTCTTACTGGGTTTGCAGGTTCATCCTTGGTCCTTACATTTTGAAAAGCATACCTTTGCATTTACATAACACATGAAAACAGAATCGAAAGGCAATACCCTGTATTCAAAATATGCTAAAAGACCAATAATGGAGCTGTCGTATTACAGCTGAAAATGATATGTAAAAGCATTTTCATCCAAGAAGTATAATCTTTTTGGCAAAGAAAAAATAATAATCCAAGAAATATATGAAGTCACTGTTCATTTTAATTTTCTTCACCACTGTACTCTTGGAAGACAGGAATTACATTTATCAAGGAAGGCCAAAGCAGATAAAGGAGTAACGAAGCACAAAAGCCTAAGAAAAACAGCTGCTGTGAAGTAATCCTCATCATTAAAAAGGCTTTATCATATTTTTCTAGTATTTCACAGCTTAGGCCAAAAATACAATATGATGTGTGAATAAAAACCCACAGTGGGAGTTCATACAATGTAGGAAATCAGAGAGTACTTAGGAAAAGAGGAAGTTTGATGACAGTTTTTAAAAAAACCCAGAACTCTCCAGAATACATTCAGAGTTTTCCAAGCATGATATCTTTACAGATTTATGTAAGGATAGCTGTTAATCCAAGGTTAACATCAGAACAAAGCCTTCTGTGCTTGTGTCATACATGCTTCCCTTTCAGAATGTTAAATTACCTGGGGCAGTAGCTCAGTATGTGACTGACCAGGGAGATTAGATCCATATTCCACCCCCATCTATTAATGTTTGGCTCTAGCTCAGCACCAGAAAATGCATTCTTCATGTATCTGTAAAGAACAGACAGCTGCAAGCTCTTTTCCAAAGTAAGGATACTTTTGACTTAAGAATCAGTCCTGTAAGTGTTCTTATCAAAGAAATCCATATAGTGGACTTCACATTGTCATGAAAAATAGATAAAAAAACAAGATTTACAAGACCACTTTGTTTGGGGTTATCTTTCTATCCTAACTTTCTCTCTGCTTCTCTCACATACTTTTAGTCCTTCCCTTACTCTATTTCACTCCTTCTCCAATTGCTTTCTCCTCCACCTCAGAAGAAGGGTCAGGTCCTGAACAGTTAGTAACATCACTCATATAGATAACAAGCTCAGTGCATTAAACAAGGAATTTTAATTTTTACAGGGCTAAACTGAACCACAAACACAACCCAGGAGACATAAGAATCGATCTAAACTCACATATTTCCCAGGGAACAGGCTGAAATAATCCCAGCCTGTGAAATGTGCTCTGTGTTTGAAGAAGATGGGAAAAAGGACTACAGCTTCCCTGCCTGACAGCCTATCCTTCCCTCCTAATCCCAGTTCTACAGGTCCATATGCTTCTCACCACATAATCAAAACACACTTATTAGGACATAAACACAAGCCACCTCTGAACACCTTCCAGGCTATCTACTTGTCATCTTCAATCCTTGCCAATAAGGGCTGCAGGAAGCTGTAAAACTAATCTGTATAAAATACATTCGATACATTGTTCTGAAAAGAGAGAGGGGGGCTAGTGGACCAAATAGGAAGATAAATAATTAAAAATACATCAGGAGAAATCCTATTTAGAAAGATTATTCTGTTTCTACTTATTTTTTCTTTTTCTTTTTTCTGTTATTCAGAAGTCTACTGAAACCAAAAGCTACATCAAGTCAGCTTTGATCATCCAGCATGCTTAATTCAATTACTCTTACATGTCTCTGACATTATACGCAGCTTAGATGAATTTGTTTTCAGTGCAGCAGAACATTATTAATCCCTTTAGCTACATGAAATTCATGAATGAAACAAAAAATAATGCAGTTATAGAATTTCTGGTTTGTTGACGTGGTTGATACAGCAGCACAACTTCTGTATCATGAAAAAAACAGCACACCAAGTACAGAAATCACTAAATGATGCACACTGTGGTCTGTCACATCAGGTGAGGTTTCAGAAAAGCTTGCCCTGTCCGCCAAACCAAAAAAGCTGTGGTGTGCCAAAGAGAGAGAGACCCTGCTTCACAGTAGGCTAGTACAAAATTCATAACCATGCCGTTTCTCCAGGCACAGAACAAACTGTAACACAGGATTAACAAATGTTTTAGAATGCTAGTCCCCGGGATGATTTGCGGGTTAAATGGACAAAATTGATGAGAACCAAATGAGATATGGGGAGAGCCATAAATGCACTTTCTCGTTTTGTGTTTTGTATCCCTGTGTTCCTTAATTCAGAAGTTATTTAAGCATCAGGCATCTGTGAAGAGTTCAAATATTGAAGCTCCCATTTAATGTTGAGAAGGAGATATACAAAGAAAGGAAAAAATTCTATATTTGATAAAGTTTAGGTCATAAAAACAGAGTCTTTTAACAGTTATAACTTCAGCTGACTGTGTATAAGAAATGAATCTTGGTAGAGTGAAAGTATATCCATAAGATGGCAAGAATATTTTCCAGAGCCATTACTCCCACTTTGTTGCAAGAGTAAGAATAAAGCATCTGTGATTACAAGCCTTTCCTCAGGTTTCCACTGGCTTATTGCTCAGATATTGATCCATGAGGTACGAAGGCATACTGACAAGTGTTAAGGGAGGGATCCATCAAGCATAAATAAAAACTCTAAGTCCAAGCTAAATGTGCTTTGAGTCTCCACAGTCCCTTAATAAAATAGACATCTCTGGATGTCAAATCGGATCAATTTATCCTAAAATATATATCTAATATATGCCAGAATAAATGTCCTTTCAAGGTGCCTGTTGATCACTATAAAGGGAGTGTCTACCTTAGACTTTATTTAGACACCTAAAATTAGGTGACATAAACTCCACCCTAAATGCTTCCCTTTGTCATTATATCTTTAGAGTTATCAGAATATTAAAAAAACCCTCAGTTTTTTGCAGTGTCAAAATACAGAGCTTTTCATGTCCAGTTACCAAACTGAATCTGGCCTAAGCCCTAGCAATATTACTCTGCAGTAGGCTGTAATGTAGGATCACATATATGTCATTCTTCAGGCATAAAGACTAACAGGTAGAAAGCAGCAGAAGTGCTGTTTTTTGCTAATCTTAGGGTGATTCACAAAAGAGTCATTAACATTCTCTTAAAGGAAGAATAAATCCTATTTTACAACAGACATGCCTCAAGAAGAGTAGACCCCTCAAGCGTGATAGCATGATACAAAAGAAAGGCTTAAGAAAGCCAAATTAATTTCACAGTTCTTGAGTACCTTCCTTCTTCTTTTGCTTTAAAGGAAAGTTAGGCTTTGTGGTTCTCTGTGGCACCAGAAACAAAGTAGGTGAGTACTTAAAAGTGAACAGAACTAAAATCTGAACAATTTTACCACAGAGTTTTTTGCTAAATTACTTCTATCAGCTGTCTGTTCAGCCCAAAGTTTAATTTGGTAGCACTCAAGGGTTCTAGTGAAGTTAGCACAGCTGATTACTTTCATGTCCAGTCATCCACAAATATCTCAACATGTTAAAAGTCATGGAAATTTGTTAAAAACATGAATCCCATGGAATTCATGGCTTCCAAGACAACTGTAACAAAATGTAAGCAGAGGCCCTGGCCCTGAAAATGCTCAGTTCATTAAGTTTATCCAGGAGAATAAGTAGTTGAAGTATCAACCCTTTGGTTAAACACTCAATACACTAGCAGCTGGAGTGCTGTGAAAGACATTCATTAAAAGCTGTTCATCCCAGTTTTGTTCTTTCTCCTGCTATTTTCTTTATCTCTGACTGCTATTCTTCCCACATCTTTAGATGAGAACTCTTTGAGATTTGAATCACCTGATTTCATTTATGTCACCTAAACACAACTATAAAGTGCTTGCTGACATGGGTCTTTAAACAACATAGTAACACAAAATGTAAATAATTGTACGTCGTGATAAGTGTGACAATCATTTTAATCTAGATTGTGATGAGGATTGTAATGGTCATATAAAACATGATATTCCAGCAAAAGCTTCTTTCTCTTACCATCAACATTTGAGTAGGAGCAGTATCTTTAAAAAGTGAATTAAAGAGAAGTGTTAAAATCAGGTACACTCTTTACTGGTTTGTGGTATGTTCATTCAGCAGGTAATTCAATCCTGAATAGGGGTACTGGGCTACTCTGTAAAATGGAAGTTATATGAGGTCCAATATTTTTTACTATTGGAGTCTGTATATCCAATTCCAGGAGAATGCGTTAAACCTCCTAACAATCCTGTCTAAAATATGAGATGAGGGAGAAAAATTGTCTGATTTTACAAGTTTACTGGTACATCTGTAACTAATAAGAACAGTTGCTGGCATGGTGATGCCTGGCAATTAAGCATCTCCCAAACTACTCCTAGGCATGACTCAGGAGCAAGCATATGCCGAAGACCATTTTTAATACACAGTCTGAATGTGACCACCCTGTTCTGGAAGGTAGAACAATTTAATAGTACAAATTACATCAAGCTGTGCTTCTGGCCTCCGAATCCTTTAAATTTTTAGCTTACCATTGTAGCCTGTATATATATATATATATATATA
>NW_009918354.1:9417-10079 GCF_000696875.1 Nestor notabilis
TAAGTATATATTATATTAAAATTATATATTATTATTGTAATATTTTACATACTTTATATAATTCTACTTTATATAATTATACATTTCAGATTAACTTTATTATCATACTAAACTACAAAATTCAATAATCTAAGATATATCATTACAAAATTGTAAAACTATTTTATTAGATTTCATTGTTATATTAAAATCACATGAGAATAAAGTGATATGATTAATGTTACAGTTTAGGGTAGAAGATCAGCTGTGTATGTAAGCTCCATCTTTTATGGATTAATTTTTAGTCAGCTTCTGTTCAGCCAGAAGATTATTTTTGCTAGGAAGTAAAATCCCTCACCTCTGATGCAATGAGAATATAGAAATGCTTATCATTTACAGATGGTGACCTCGTAAGTCCCATGGTTGCAGTGGGCTACTACTGTACTGGGTCTTGAGCACCGAGGATTAGTTTCCTCAGAGTTAGTATTAAGGTTGCGAATGACACCATGACAAAAGGAAGAACACACAAACCAGTGTAGCATTCAGAAAGGAAATGGTCTACAGAAAGCACATTGTGCAGTATTCTACGTTTAGGCCAGGTGGAAGCTCTTTGGGAAAGAATCTGGGGACTATAGGAAATTATCATCTGAATATGAAATTCATAGAATCATAGAATAGTTAGG
>NW_009918355.1:0-281 GCF_000696875.1 Nestor notabilis
TGTCCCCGGCTCCACCGAGCCCAAAGCGCTCCTGAGGATGTGGCAATGGCCCCATGGTGCCAAACTCCGGCCATGCCCAAGCACTTAAGGGTTGATGCCACCGGCAATGCTGGCCCTGCCCCAGCGCCGTGTTGGCTCCAGCACCAGCTCCTCGGACCTGGATGCAAGGGGATGGGGATAGGAGAACTGAGACCCCAGGGAGCTGAGGGATGTCCAGGGGTCCCCCCCAGCCCCTGCACCCCCTGAGGCCAGGCATCACAGTGGTGTCCCCTGTCGTGGCA
>NW_009918355.1:442-807 GCF_000696875.1 Nestor notabilis
CCAGCAATGGGGACAGGCCCCAGCCCCCGCCAGGAATGGAGCCGCGCATCAGGAAAGTGATGAAATCCACTTGGAAGGGACTGGAAAGGGCATGGAGCTGCCTGGGCCATGGGAGCCTGCTCCGGAGTTGAGGGAGCCATGGCCTGGCCATGATCCAGCTGGGATCCGATTGGGATCAACCCACACCCTTCCCCCCAACCATTGTCACATGCCAGAGCCCAGTGGGGCCCCAGCTGTGGGCATCGTGCCTGGGGGTTCCAGCCACTGTGGCCACGGAGCACTCAATACGCAGCCCAGGACCCAGAGAACCACAGGGCCCTGCGGGCTGGTGCAGGCGGAGGAAGGATGGGGCTGGATGGAGCACT
>NW_009918355.1:980-4888 GCF_000696875.1 Nestor notabilis
GGGTGCAGCGCTGTGTTGGTCGTGTGGAGTGATGTCGGATGTGGCCACCGGGAACACACACACGACCCAAAGGCCCCGGTGGCTGGGGAGGGGGGTTAACCAAACACAGCACTTGGACATCAACACAAATAAAGAAATTAAAGAGAAATTAAAGAAAGATTAAAAGAATAAGAATAATCATCAACAAGTCCAGAGCTTCTGGCTCCATCCAGGACTGTGGCATTGCCCTTGGGAATGCTGGATGATCCTGGTAAACCCCATGTGCCGGGAGCTGGGAACCATTTGTGCTATGGAACGTTGAGGCTGGGGCTGGTTGGGCATTGTCGGGGCCTGGATGAGTCTGTGCCACTGCATCAGATCCTAAGGTAGGCAACACATCAGGTCCCAGGGTCAGCACCAGACCCCAGGCTCAGGACCAGATCACAGGGCTCACACTAGATCCTGAGGCCATCACCAGATGGTGATGTTGGCACTGGATCCCAGGCTTGGCACCAGATCCCAGGGTCAGCACCAGATCCCGGGATCACCCCTGAGGCATCCCCACCAGAGTGGCTCCTTCCTCGGTGACTCCATCCCTGATCCTGGTGCCGATCCTGGTGCCAATCCTGGGATGGACCCTCGGCTGCTTGCCTGGTCCCTGCATCATGGCATCTCCCCACTCCCCACATCCCTTGGGAGCTCCCAGCCTGATCCGGGCCCCCGGCTCGGGAAATGGTTCCTGATGCTTCTCATTTTTCCCACGCTCCCAGCGCCGGGTGATGAGCAGGGCCAGAATCCGGTGGCGTTCCTGGGTTCAGCTCCCAGCTGGAGCCTCCGGACACGCTGGTCCTCACCCTTCAGCTCCCAAAACACCCACCCAGCACCTTGGGAACACTCCCGGGAGCACCCAACATCCTGAACCCACTCACTTACAGCGGAGCCCCAGGGGTGGCTTCACCATCCCAAAGCCTTATCGCACCACCATGAGACGGAGCAGACCCCTGAGGAGGGGATGGGGGACACGGGTACCATGGGACAGGGCTTGGGACACGTGGGACACGGCAGCACCCCCGGTCCCCCCTGCCGGCCCCTGCTTCCCCCCTGTTGTAAAGTAGAGATTTACAAGTGGCCCCAAGTGCCGGAGAAGCCAGGATCAGGAGCAGCCTTTATGGAGCCTCATTAGGGGCTGCAGCTATGCTGGGAATGTCGCAGCTAATTACAGCCGTGGGGCGGGGCTCCAGAGGCCTCATGGGGCTGGGAGCTGGAGAACATTCTGGCACAACGACTGGACACAAGGATGTGGCTCCGGCTCTGGGTCAGCCAGGCCCCAGGCCTTGCCAATGTGTCTCTGTAGACATTGGCCATGTCCCTGCTCCAGCCGAGGTCCTCCGGGACATGCTGGAATGATGCTCCCCCCTTGTACTCCATCCCTGCACCCATCCCTGGCAGTGTTCAAGGCCAGGTTGGACACAGGGGCTTGGAGCAACTGCTCTTGTGGAGGGTGTCCCTGCCTGTGGCAGGGGGGTAGAACTGGAGGAGCTTTAAGGTCCCTTCCAACCCAACTGAGGCTGGGATTTGATGACTTGGATCCCAATGGAGCCCTGAGGCTGCGGATCCAGCACCTGGAGACTGGCCTTGCCTTGGACAAGCAGTTTTATTATGAAACCAAGAACAAGAGGCCACAAACGTGGAACGGGCGGCAAGGACCTCGTGAGCCCATAGAAAATGCTTCGTACAAAACTCGACGTAGAAACCCGACGGCACCACAGGAACATTCCCATATGGATTCGAGTCATGCAGCAGCGACAGCCCCGGAGCTGCCCATGGGGAAGGGAAGGGACGGCTGAGGGGCTGCTCCGAGTCATTGGGTGCCAACGGGAACCCAACAGAGGCGGTTTGAAGGCTTCTACATTAGGCAAACAGGATCTATTGCTTGTCAAGGACCAGGAATGAGCCTCTGGATGCTCCCCTCATGCCTCTGGCACTGCTCTGTAGCACTGACGAGGTGAACATTGCGCTAGGGAGAGGTTAAGGTCAGAAATAAGAACCCTGAAGCGTCAGTGTTGGGACAAGGGTGGGATTCCAGCCATGGCGCCCACCCAGAATCCTAGGCAGGGAGATGGCTGAGGAAATGTATCCCCGAGGACCCTGCGAAACCCCCGTGGAATGGAGCAGGGAGAGGATCCGTTTGCAAACCATTTGCTATGGCAATTCCAGCTCCAGTTCCCATGAGCCTCACCCAGGAGGAACTGGCCACCGGCTGTGCCCATGGCTGCAAACCAGAGACAAGCTGCTTGAAGAAACCCCTTCTCGGAGGCTGTGCTGGGGCAGGACAGCAGAGACCAGCACAGGATGGGGGGACGAGGCCACTCCGTGCCCCGGCTGCTGGGGGGGGACCCAGCACCGAGTTGGGAAGCGGGTTCTTCTTTCTGCTCAACTCTTCTTCACCTTTAAACTTGGGAACTGAGGAAACCACTAAGGACACAATGGAACAACTACGGGGGATTCCCTGCCTACTCGTCACTAAAACCTGGAGGAAGAGTGGGGGAATGTGAGGAAGGGGGAGGAAGAGTGAGGAGGAAGAGGAGGGTGCAAGGCTCAGACGATCCCGAAGCGCTCCGCTCTTTTCCTCTTCTTTGCCTGCCAAGAAGAATGACAAGGGAAAAGCAGGAATCAGAACTAAAAGAATCAATTGAGCAAATCTCACACAGAACCCGATGGGGAACCACAAGGAGTTTGGTGCCTGGGAATAAAGCTGGTGCTGGCAGCTCTGGCAGCCCCAGGATTTGGGTCTAATGCTGGGACAAAGAGTCCCCTCGAAGCGGAGTGGCAGGAACAGGCGCTAGGAAGGGGCTGGCCCAGGAACAAAGCGGCTTCAGAAGCTGGGAAGCGCGGGCAGGAGGTGGGGAGGTGGGAAATGGAAAAGGGCAAAGGGTTAACACTGCCCTATTCATAGGGAAGGTGAGAGGGACACACTAAAACACATTAAATACACTATGGCCTCACTCCGCTTCACCCTGAGCCCAGACACGAGGGGTGTATAAATCTTCATTTCTAGCAGAGGAAACAGCCCAGGGGCAGCAGAAGCCCCAATCAGGAGTCTCCGGGGGAAAGGTGCATTTGAGTGCACACAATGCCAGTAAAAAGACCTTTTTGTTCCAGGCACAATCTCCAAGTGACCTAAGGAGAAGCATGGAATCCCTCGCCTGGCAGCCCCCAATGCAGGCTGGGAACACTGCGCTGCTGTAAAGCCACCCCAGGTCCACACACCAAGTCAGAAACGCCTTAAATCCCACTGGAAGCATTGAGGTGGCTCTTAGGGACCCTGTTCGCCTCTACTAAGCCAGTCTGGGTGCGGACACGGCGGGGCCCCAGCCTGGGGTGAGTCCCATTGTCCATATTTACGTGGTGTTCCCAACCCAACCCCACCCAGGAGCTGCCATGCTGGAGCTCTGGTGACCAGGAGCAGTTTGAAGCTGCCCCCAGCAGGTTTTACCTCTGCGTCCTCTGTAGCTCCAGCCGAACTCGTCACGATGCCAAACCGCTCCTTCCTCTTCTTCAGCTTCTCGTCCTCTTCATTCTGGCACAAAGAAAGACCACGATTTAGGAGGCTGGCAGTGCCCAGGCAGCTCGTTGCATGGGGAACCCTGTTCCTCCTACCCCCCTTTGACACCAGAGTGCCAGCACAACCTCCTTGCTACACCTCCCACATCCCCATGACACTGCAGCCTCTCTGCTTGGAATTCACCCCTGCCCAAAGCCCTCAGCATGAGGGAGGGTGGCAAGAAAAGGAAAAGCCTGTGGGGAGACCCTCTCCTGGATCCAGCTCAGGGGCAACAGCACAACAGCACAAGAGGGACATGGAGCTGCTGGAGCAAGTCCAGAGGAGGCCCCGGAGCTGCTGCGAGGGCTGGAGCAGCTCTGCTCTG
>NW_009918355.1:5040-5492 GCF_000696875.1 Nestor notabilis
TCTTCCCTGTGAGGGTGCTGAGGCGCTGGCACAGGGTGCCCAGAGAAGCTGTGGTCGCCCCAGCCCTGGCAGTGCTCAGGAGGACGTGGGGGGCTGTGGGGTTATCTCCCTTCGGGGTCCCCCCTGTGCTCCAGCAGCACGGCCCCAGCGAGCTCTCACTTGACCCCTCGCACACGGGTGTCAGCTGCCAAGACGGGTACAATGAACTTCACTCCATCCCCAGGCTCCCGCTGACAGCGCTTGATTCATGGGGTGCTGGGACCCAGCTGAGGAAAATGACCCTTCTCCCCCCCATGCTGCATCCATCAGCCCTGGCAGCACCTGGGGCTGTGGGGAAAGCTGCCCTGGCTGCTGGGGGGCACATTTAGCCCCTAACCTTGCCGCTTCTCACCTTGTTCCTTTCACATTCACCCCACGATGGGTGTTTGTGGGGTTTGTCTACAAAGGGGCTG
>NW_009918355.1:5559-10709 GCF_000696875.1 Nestor notabilis
AAGAGGAGGGGAATGAGCCCTCCTGAAGGAGCCATTGCTGGAGGTGAAGCCTTTCCTGCAATGCAGGAACAAGGGAGTGCTCCCACAAACTGTGTGTGAGCCCTGTGGGACCATGCTGGTCAATAGCAGCAACCACCACCATGGGAATGCCTCGCGATCTGCTGCTTCTCCCAGAGACCATGGAGTCATGGAATGTGTTGTGTTGGAAGGGACCTTAAAGCTCATCCAGCTCCAACCCCTGCCACGGGACACCTTCCACTAGAGCAGGTTGCTCCAAGCCCCTGTGTCCAACCTGGCCTTGAACACTGCCAGGGATGGGGCAGCCACAGCTTCTCTGGGCACCCTGTGCCAGCGCCTCAGCACCCTCACAGGGAAGAGCTTCTGCCTCAGAGCTCATCTCCATCTCCCCTCTGGCAGGTTAAAGCCATTGCCCTTGTCCTGTCCCTCCATCCCTTGTCCAAAGCCCCTCTCCAGGTTTCTTGTAGCCCCTGTAGGAACTGGAGCTGCTTATTCCCAAAAGATAGACAGATCCATTCAAACCCTGGATCCTGCCTCTCTTCTGGGGTCAGACTGAAGTGCTATGGCTGGTGCCACAACAGTTAATGCCAAAAGGCATTAATTGTGGTTTCCATGGTACACAGCAGGGCTCTGGCACCCACAGCTCCGATCCGGCTCCAGCACAGCTCCAGCACCACTGGTCACCTCCAAGCCCCACACACAGCCCCAGGGATGGAGCTCAGTGCCGATGCTCTGCGTGACTCAGGACCACACTTGATGGAGGGGAAGTGCCCAGAGAGTGGGCAAAAGTTGATGCCAGGTCATCAAAAAGCATCTCCCATGTGTGGCACTGGGGCAGGAGCAGGACAAGCTTCTCAGAATCATTCACCATGTGAGACCAAGCTCCATGAATCCCCAGACGAGGCCAAGCTCCACGTCGCACCACATGGCAGATCCTCTACCGATGAAAGCAGCCCCAGGAGGACACGGCGCTGGGTTAGCAGATGAAGCCCAGCTCTTCCTCATCCCAAATGCAAACACACACACACAAGCTGCTGTACCCATGTCCTTGGAAGGCGAAGGGTGGGCGCCCGCGTGTGTGGATGCAGCCAGAGCCTTCTGGTCGCCCGCCCGTGGCTGGCTGCAGCATGACGGATGGCAGGATGAAAAGCAGAGCCCTGAGGCTTTCAGGCGATAGGAGATTAATGATGACATGGCCTTGACCTCCCAAAGGTAAAGGTTATGGAACACTCAAGGCTAAGCAGCCTCCTGCTCCATGCCTGGGGCTGAGTGACAGCCTCCCATGGGTCAGGATGTGCAGCTGCACTCGCTGCCTTTGTGTGCTCCCCTCGCGGCTCCCGGAGACACCCGGAGCTGCCCCACGGACACCCGCCTCTCCCATCGTGGCTCTTCACTCATCCCTCAGCACAAGACCCACGTTCTGCTCCTCCCAAAGACACACAAAGCCCAAGCCAGCAACGCTCCAACAGCACCACGGGCTTCCAGCTGGGATGTGGGGTTCGTCCCAGGGGGATACGCACTGGGACTGAGCCATCACCATCCTCCAAGTGACTCCAACTTGAGGACCCCGTCTCAGGTGAGAGACACCAAGTGATAAACCGTGCCGGGAGCACTGGGCTAAGCCTCATGCAAGAGGAGACCCTGGCATGGGTCACGGAAGATCTTGCTCTACACAAGGCAATGGGAACCCAGAGGAGCTGTTGAAGGACCCTAGATGCTCTCATTCACACCCTGCGTGGTGCCTGAGTGGTCCCGGCTGCTTCCCTGCACCAAGGCACCTTCTCTGCAACACAAGCTGAGGGAAAGGGGCAGTCATGAGTCAGCTCCGAGCCCCTTCTCCCAACACACATCCTGGAAAACAGGTTGAGAAGACAAAATCCTACCCAACTGCAGCATTTTCCAGTGGTGGCAGCCGCCAGTGCTGAGGCTTCCCTGTGTGGAGACCCCGAAGGGGCTCTGTGGGGAGGAGGAACAGAAAGTCATGTTTGGGAGCAAGAGACGTGGCTCTGGGTGGGAGGAAGCGGAGTTAAAGCCACTTGGCAGACCCAGAGTCCAGCTGCTATGAGATGGGCGATGACGGAACATCATTGAATTGCACATGAGCCCCAGAATCACCCAAACCTAAATCAAGCCATTCTATTCAAGCCTGAGGCATGCAGCACCCCAGGGTGAGGTTAACCCCTCCCTGTGAGGCACCGGGATGAGCCCAGGGTGCCCAAGGGCTTGTTTCAAGCCACGGGGTCCTGCTATGAAGAGATAAAGCTGAAGGAGTTGGTAGAACAAGAGAACTCTTGGGGGCAAATGTGGTCGCTGCAAGTGCCATGGGGGACGATGACGACATGAGAGCCACAGACACTTATTCTCCCAGAATGGTTTGGGTGGGAAGCTCTGGGGCAGTAACACAAGAAGGATGTGGAGCTCTTGGAGTGAGTCCAGAGGAGGCCCCAGAGCTGCTGCGAGGGCTGGAGCAGCTCTGCTCTGGAGCCAGGCTGAGAGAGCTGGGCTGCTGCAGCCTGGAGAAGAGAAGGCTCCTTGAGGGGAGACCTTGGAGCAGCTCTGCTCTGGAGCCAGGCTGAGAGCTGGGCTCCTGCAGCCTGGAGAAGAGAAGGCGCCTTGAGGGGCGACCTTAGAGCAGCTCCAGTGCCTAAAGGGGCTCCAGAAAACCTGGAGAGGGGCTTTGGACAAGGGATGGAGGGACAGGACAAGGGCAATGGCTTTAACCTGCCAGAGGGGAGATGGAGATGAGCTCTGAGGCAGAAGCTCTTCCCTGTGAGGGTGCTGAGGCGCTGGCACAGGGTGCCCAGAGAAGCTGTGGCTGCCCCATCCCTGGCAGTGTTCAAGGCCAGGTTGGACACAGGGGCTTGGAGCAACCTGCTCTAGTGGAAGGTGTCCCTGCGTGTGGCAGGGGTTGGAACTGGACGAGCTTTAAGGTACCTTCCATCCCAAAACAGGCTGGGATTCTAAAGCATTATTCCTTGACTCGGTGCCACATCGCTGCAGAGACCAGTGCTGCTGGTGGGTGCAAACCCATCGAGTCTTCCAATAGCTGCTCCAGTTCTCCCGAGTTACAAGATTACTGGGACAGGAGGGATCCTGACCAGCCACACACCCCCCGTGCGCTCCCTGAGGGACTGGCGCTGCTGTCACTTTTGTCCTCCTCGCTGGAGCAGGGGTAAAGGGAAACCTGACTTTGTTCCTCAGGCCTGGAGAGAGCTGGCGCTGCCATTCCCATTCTTCCCCAGCCTCTCCTCCAAATTCCTGCAGCCAAATGGTTCCTGAGCCCCTGAATGGGACAGAATGACATCATTGATTGACTCAGAATAGAGGAGGAGGGGGTGGTGGTGGGGAAAAGATGTATTTGTGCTGGGGACAAAAGCAAAGTTCTGTTTCACAGCAGGGCTGGTGTGGGACCCTCCACGTGGGCAGAGGGAGGTCAGTTCCCCCCGGAGCTCTGCCTGGGACACGGGGTCCTTCCCTCGGCACTGGGATGCTTGCGGGAGCCCCCTGATACCGCTGCTGGAGGCAGGGAGGAGCGATGGGGCAGCCCCTTGGGGGCTGTTGGGGTCCCTGCAGGTTGGCCAAGCCCCAGTGGTGCTGCACCGGCAGAAGAACCTCTGGCTCTTCTGGAGAGCAGCTGGACACCACGTTGGCATCCCTGCTGGAAACCAGCACGGGGTTATCTCCATGTGAAGACACCAGTCAACACCCAGCGAGCACCGGAAAGAGAACGGAAGCCACAGTCTTATCTGCAGCAGGAGGGGGTCAGCATGTTCTCATGTGCCCAACCACAAGGTTCCGGGCTTGCAGCACCCCCATGGTAAAGTCCCCACCCCGTGGGCAGCGCTATTCTTCAACTTGTCACTTCCCATTATCCCAAAGCAACAGCCCACATCCAGCAGCTCCACTTGGGAAAGAGGACGTGGTGCTGCAGAGGCTGGGGACAGGCTGCAGCACCCAACTACAGTGAGTCCATGCCTTGCACAGGGTACCCCCCTGGTACTGCAAAGCTCCTGGAGACCAAGGGGAGGTGGGATTCTCCCCCTCTGCTCTGGTGGGCCCCCCCCAGAGAGCTGGGCTCTCCTTGGGGGTGTTGGGAATGGCAGAGGAATGATCCTGGAGCAGTTGTCAGGAGCTTGCTGGAAGGCAAGCAATTTGGCTGATTGTTTTCTTGCTCTCATTTAGCTGTTTTGTACACATGGGCTCTGCTGGTCCAGTGCCCCTGAGCTCCTCCACCAGCTCCTGACAGCAGCTCCATGGATCTCACATCCTCATTAACCGGGATTCAACTGGCACGAAGCTGCAAGCGGGGCTGGGGGAGACTTGCAGCTCCTGGAGCCCATGGATCGAGGGGACACTCAAGGGTCCCGTGCTGCTGCTTGGGACACACAATCCTTTGTTCCCCCCTCAAGCTCCAAAGGCTCCAAGTGGGATTCCCGGCCTGGAGCGACCTCAGAGCAGAGTCACGTCACCTCCTGCTCCCAACCCGAGCGGCCAGGGGTTAATCCACTAATTGCTCCTCTGGCTCCGCTGAAGAGGAGATGGAAGAGCCAATTACTTCACTCAGCTGCTGGCTGGGGAAAGGTGCTTGCTAATGGAACACAAAGGTGGCAAACAGAGCCTTTGTGGCAGCCCGAGGCCTCCCGCTGCCTGGTGGGTGCCAGCACTTCCCAACAGGAGACTTCCCATGGGCAAACTACCCATAGCAGTTCCCTCCATAGCATCAACCCGAGGAACAGCTGATGGAGAGGGACCATTCCCAGGCGCTGCTGGGGGGTTGAGTACAAGGAACAGGAGTCAACAGGTGGTGGTGGGAGGGCAGCACACGGGTGCTGGAGTAGGACGCCAAAGGGGAGAGGAACCCTGGCTTGATTTAGCTTAGAGATGCATTTGATGGCCCTGAGGTGCCTGGAGCCAAGGGAGCACCTGCCTCCCACATCCGCATCCCCATGCCCATCCCATCCCGCACCCCTTCAGCATTGAGGAAGGGCATTTTCAATTTGAAAGACTCCCAGCCCAGGGCGCTGATGGGGAGAGGGCGGTCCCCAAGCTCCATATGAGTTCACAGGCGCTGAAATCCCCCCACGCCTTCCTCCTGAATGGATCCGGGAGCAGCTCTCCAGGGCAACTCGCTG
>NW_009918355.1:10748-14589 GCF_000696875.1 Nestor notabilis
TGTCGGGCTCCTGTGGGATGAGCAGCCATAAAGAACACCCAGGTGGGAAGCACAATGCCAGCAGCTAATCAAAGTGCCCAGGCAGATTCCTGTCAGGAATGCAGGTGTGTGTTCCGCTCAGTGGGAAAAGCCACACGGAAGCCCATGAGCTCAGCTTCCCAGGGGAGCAAACAAAAAGGAACCATGAGGAGGCGAGGCCAGGGTGGGGACAAAGCCCACACTGGGTCACCTGGAGCCTCGAGCCACCAACGCCTGACCCTGGGTGAGGAGCTCCCAGTGAGGAACTGGTTTGGGAACACGCCCCAGCCTGAGAAGCTGCTTCCTTCCGTAAGTGCTGTGTGGCTTTCTTAAGCCCCAGCCGCACAACCCTGCAGCTTGGGAAGGCCACGGCCATAAAGGCTGACAAGGAATTGATTCCTCCTGAAAAATGGGAGCTCCCAGGGACAGGGTTAATGGTGCTGGAGCAGCCTCTCGCCCTCGGCTCCACACATCCCGGGTTTAATGACCTCCTTCCCCCACCCCCAGAGGCTGGGAGCCCAGGGGTGAACAGCGACCTCCAATGCCAGAGATGTTCTCCATGAGGATACCCAGAGGCAGAGGGATAACGCTGGGACGTGGGGAAACAGGAAAACAGGTCAAATCCCACCCCAACCCCCAGGAAGATTGAGGCTTATTTCACAGGGATGGAGGATGAACCTCCCCTGCTCTCACCCGCACTGAGCAGAGAGGTCTCCATGCCAACAGCATCCAGCTCTTCCAGCTGGACAATTCCCTTCCACCAGCACACGCTCAGCAGCCAGGGGAGGGAAGGGGAACCCTGGGATGGGTTTGTTCAGGAAGCACACAGGGTGCCAGATCCACCTCGGATTGACTGATCCCTTCTACTGCATTCCCCAAACATCTTCAATTCATCCCGTTTGCTACAGAACAAACTGAGGGGAGGGATCCCATCCACCTCCAAGCAGAGCCCCCCCAGCTCCATTCCCACCCCAGGGCTGAGCTCCGGCTGCTGTGAGGACCAGAGGGGAGTTACGCTCAGAGCTGGGGGATGGTTTTACTCCTGAAAAATCAGTGGTTTTGGGAGCAAATCCATCCCCTGCAAAGCTCATCTCAGCCGTACCTCAAAGAGCTATTTCCTACCAGGAGCTCTTAGCCCTTCTGAGAGCTCATTCCCTCCATGCTCACACAGTGGGAGATGCCCCAAACCTGCTGCAATGGGGTCTCTGCCTGGCCAGAGATGGGGAGAACAACTGGGGAGCTCATAGCTCCAGCAGGAGCCGCAGGCACAATGGAAGGGAAGGAACCAGTGCTGGGATAGGAAATGGAGAACCTCAAGCAGCACCTCTGGGTGCTCTGGAGGTGCAGAGTGTCCTAGACTTACCTTCTTGGAGAGTGAGGAGACATTCAACCCAAACCTCTGAGCCCTTTCCTTTAACTTATCCATATTCACCTGCAAAGACACAGGAAACAACTCACCTTTCTCTTTTAAAACCACCAGCACTCAGGTTCGAGGGGGGGAGCTTCCTGTGCCAACCCTTATCCTTAAGGAACACTGGCTTCCAGGGATGAGCCCTCCCCAGCCTGTGGTGCTCATGATGCTGCTCTGCAAGATCTCCAGCACTGGCACCATGATGCCACATCCTGGCTTAACCATGTGCCCTCATGTGCAGCCGAGGAGCATGGAAATGGGACAGGGACCCACCACACTCCCAGGGGATGGGGACCCCTCTTTCAACACATGCCAAGGGCCTGACCACCAGCAACTCATGGACAAGAACATTCCTTACCGTGGGCTTGCTGTCTGCAGAGAGGCCTGAAGAGACAAGGAAAGGGAAAACCCAGTTAGAAAACAAACACCAGGAGCAGGATCTTACCTACGAGGAGGCACAGGAAAGTCCCATCATGGACTCAGGAACTGCTTTTCCCACCTTCTCTCTCTGTTCCCAACTCAATGACTCTCCCAGTTTCTATTTCAGCTTCTCCACTCACCATCTGCCACCGTCCCACCTCTCTAAAACACCGCTGGCAACAGGACCTGGTGACTTATGGAGCCAAAGGAAGCTGCTCGAGGACTCCACGGGGAGACCTCGTGTCCTCCAGCTGGGCTTGGAATGGGGAGACACTGGGAAAAGTGTCTGAACTACCAAGGGAACAACGTGTGGCCTTCACTTCCTGATCCCACACTGCCTGCTCGGAGCTCCTGGGCATGGGCAGGAAAACGGAGTGTTTAAACCCAGGGTGATGCCACCAGCACTGCTCTGCCCCCCAGGAACAACAACTGCACAAGGGCACTCCAGGGACTGGTTCTGCTTCACCCCCTCACCTTTAGTGGACACCGTGGCCAAACCAAACCTGCCAAAGGCAAACAAGAGCTGTCAGAGCAGGGTCAGCACCGGAGCCCTCATTGCAAGTGCTTCCCAGGAAGAAAACTGAGCTGGGGGCAAAGTTAACTGGGACCCACCATTCTTGGCTGCTGACAGCACTGCAGCGATCCCAGCTTCCCTCCACCCCCCCCCCCCCAGCAGTCGGATCACTGGCACATCCCCACTTTCCTGCTGGAGTCCCACCACCCCCTGGCCACTGGTGGCTGGCGGGTCTGGGAGCACCCACCGTGCTGCCCGTGCTGCCTTCTTGCTCTCCAGGCTGACGGGCACATTGAAGCGCTCAGCTCTCTTCTGCATGCGCTGCAGGGAGAGAAAGGAACTGCCTGAGGAGGAGCCACCATGGGCAGGGGACAGGGAGGAGGTTCTGCAGGTGGAGGAGGCAGAGTCAACACCCCACTGGGTCCTGCTGGACCAGCAGTGCAGGGGCTGCAATGGGGAAACCCTCTCCTGCACCCCTGGGTGATGGGAGAGATGCTGCAGGGACGTTCTGCCCCCCAGAAGCCAGCCCAGGGCCAGAGGCTTGACCAAAAGCAGCTCTGATGAACATCAGCCTAATAACAACTGAGGGCAAAGAGGGTTTCTTTTCTTTACTTTTCTTCCCCCTGAAAGGCCAAAGAAATATGCTAGGAAAGGGGATGGGGGTGTTGATTGGCCTGGCCTCGAGAACACAGTTTGGCATTAGTACTGCAATTACAGGTGAATTTTGGCTCTGGAGAAAGGCCCAGGCAAGGGTGAGCAGGGAAGAGCTTGGGAGCTTTGGAAGCTCAAGGGTTTGCACCTGAGAGTGTTAAATCCCCTTAAAGGCTTAAGGGAAATAGTTCACATTTCATTCCAAGCCAAGGGCCCAGCAGCATGTTTGGGGTTAGAGAAACAGAGCTTAGTTAATGGAAACATTGACTTTAGCCATGAGCCCAGCGAGGAGCAGGACAAACATCCCCACTGGAATGGCAGTGCTTGGAAAAGATGGAGCAGGAACAGAGCTCCCACCTGGCAGCACCAGCCGGGACAGGAAAACATAGCACCCAGCTCCCAGTTTCCTTATTCTTTGGGGCGCTGTGAAGAATATGCCTGAGGAATACCTGAAGAGGCAGCAAAGGCTGTGATCATGGATCACAGAATCATGAAATGGCTTGGGTTGGGAAAGGACCTTAAAGCTCCTTCAGTTCCAACCCCTGCCACGGGCAGGGACACCTTCCACTAGAGCACGTTGCTCCACGGCCCTGTGTCCAACCTGGCCTTGAACACTGCCAGGGATGGGAACACTCCCCCCGGGATGGGGAACCATCCCCAGCACCCCTTTGCCAAGCCATGGGGCCAATCCACACTCAGCAGCAAACCCAAGCAGTCAGAGCAGCTCGGGCAGGGTTGGAGCACACCCAAGAGCCCAAAATGTGAGCTCCTGCCCTGAGGGCAGCGCCATGGGGCCATGGAGCCTCCAACCACCCGCCCCCGGCCTG
>NW_009918356.1:0-246 GCF_000696875.1 Nestor notabilis
GCTCTCCAAGCCACTCGCCGTTCATTGCTTGAGCTTATTAAGAGCTGGGCTTTGTCAATAAGGCACCATGTAAAGCACATTGTTGTTTCTTAGCAACCTGAACTGGTTTGGGAAGAATTTTGTTTGTTTTTTTTCTTTTTGGAATATAGAAAGAACGCACCAGGAACCAGCTGCGCCAGCCGGGTTCATCCGGGAGCACCACAGCTCTCCCGCACGAGTCAGCGTCGGCACAACACAATGGCTTGG
>NW_009918356.1:401-637 GCF_000696875.1 Nestor notabilis
ATCTGGGTAGTGTGCAGGGAGGTGGGGAGCGTGTCTCTGCTGTGAGGGTAGGAGGGACCCTTGGCCATGCCCCACCATTCCGAGCTCAGAGCCATTCCAGTCCCCTGCACAGGAGCTGGTTGGGGTGCCATGGCCAAGAGCACCGGGCAGGTGGTGGCAGAGCAAATGGGACCCCACGTCCCCTGAGCAGCACCGGGATGGATGGGGACAGGGCACCCAGCACATCACTGCCCGGT
>NW_009918356.1:842-1184 GCF_000696875.1 Nestor notabilis
GGGGCCCCAGCCTCCCCCTCCCCAAGGTGTCAGAGCCAGTTAATGGAAAACAGCACAGGGGAGCATTAACCGAAACGGGCGGGGGGGTGAGGGGGTATAAACAAGAGCAGAAGGTGAATCTGCAACTGCAGGAAGTCAGTTATTAATTCGAGTGAGACATTTTGCCCCTTGATTTCCTGTCATCATGCCTTTATGTAACAGTGGAGGGAGTGAGGTGATGTCGGGGTGGGGGTGCAGGGCTTTGCATCCCCCATGTTGTACCTCTTGAGCTGGTCCTTCGAGCCCCCTGCATCAGCCCTGAGGGGTGTGATGGGGACATAGGGGACCCCAAGTGCACCCTGT
>NW_009918356.1:1205-1551 GCF_000696875.1 Nestor notabilis
CCCAGCCTGACCCCCGCTGTGGGCTGTCATCCCCTTGGGAACATGGGCCTTGTGTCCTTGCATCACCTCCTGTCCCCTGAGGACCGGGGCTGGCAGAGCCCACACCCCCAGCGTGGTGCTGGTGTGCAAACATGGGCGCGTTTGTGCACGGACGCATTTGCACATGTGGATACGAGCACACGCGTGGGCACGTCCACGCGTGTCAGTGTGTGGGCACGCATGTTTGCAGGCGTGTTGCTCTGTGTGTGTGTGTGTCCTAGCACAAGCCAGAGGCCAGGCACAAGAGTCCCGTGGCAGTGACACACATGGAGCCCTTGGTGGGGTTCAGCGAGAGGACAGACGAGGC
>NW_009918356.1:1582-2372 GCF_000696875.1 Nestor notabilis
GCACACCCCTCCCCCGCCTCCCATTGGCTGAGCCCTAAATAAATAGAAGGGAATTAAATAAATAGAGACGAGTTGGTTTATACAAGCGCTGGTACAGTTTGTCCTGGACCTCGGCATGGATTAAGGAGCTGGCACCGGCTGTGGGTCATTCGCAGCTGGGCTGAGGCCCCCCAGTCACAGCCTTGCCCCCTATTTACCCACCCGGGTACTTTTTAACAGGCAGCCTTGGGGAGGGCTGTGCATGTGTGTGCACACGTGTGCAAGCGCCTCCCTGCTCCTGTGCATGCAGATGGATGGGAACTTGCTGTGCCCAAGCACGTCGCTACGCGTGTGCGTGGCACTGTGAGTGCATCTGTGTACATTCGCGTGTGCCCCTGCACATGTGTTCATGCACATACGTGCATTGCCTGCATACATATGTGTGTGCATATTCGCAAGTATGTGTGTGCCTCAATACGTGCACACATGTACTTGTGTGTGTGCATGTATGTGTTTGCATGGGTGGGAGCGTGCCAGCACACACATGTGCCTCTGTGTGTGGTGTGTGCGTCCCTGCACAAACGTGTGTGTGTGTTGGGGAGGCAGGACCCCCCCAGTGCCATGGCACCCAAGGGGGAGGTGACAGTGTGCCAGGACATGGGTGCAGCACAGTGGGGTCCCCATGGTCCCCGCACCCTGCCTCAGGCTCACAGTCACTCCAAAGTCTTGACACCCCCCGGGGCTCCCTACCCTGTGCCCCAGAAGAGCCACTGCACAGCACCCCACGGCAGAACACCCGCTGCACAGCACC
>NW_009918357.1:0-1957 GCF_000696875.1 Nestor notabilis
GTGTCCGTCGGTATCGTGAGCGAGGCCCGGAACATGGAGGTGTACGTGGGAGAGGAGTACTGCGGGACTGGCCGGGGCGAGAGCATGGGCGCTGCCCGGCCCCCGGGGTGAGTGAGCACCGGGGGGAGCGTGGGCCGGACGTTGCGGGGGTCGGGGGGTGTGTTTGCGCTGGGTCCCCGGCACCGTTTGGCTCTTCTCGTACTGACAGCACCGTTCTGTGTGTATCTGTGGGGTGCTCGGTGTCTGCACCGCGGCAGCCACCCGGTTTGGTCTCTCTGTGCAAAACTGGTGAATGGGCATAGGGTCTGCGGTTGCCTGCTACAACCTCCCAGGCACTGGTGGCTTTCACAAATGCTTCATCTTTGATATAAAGATACAAGTTATGCCAGTTACCTCTTTATCTTCTTGTATTTAGTGAAATGTATGATTCAGTAAGTTGTGCTAAACTGAACTGCTGCTGTGTAAGGCGACAGAAGGAGTTAGGACAGGTGTAACTTTTCTGTGTCCTTTAATCTTTGTGGACATCAGGTGTGCGCCTCTCTTTAGCAGGTCTCTTTTAGCTGATCTTTACCAAAAGACCTCTTGTCTCTTTGATGCGCTGTCATCTCACACTTTTAGGAACAAAAGAGAAAGTAAAGAAGGATTTATTTCTCCCTTCAGTACTTTGTTCCATGCTTTGCCAGGGGAATTCAAGCAATGTCTTCTCTGTTGTTTTTAAGTCATTACATGGCACATCAGCTATTTAATGAGCTAAATAAAAACAGGCAGAAAAGATCAGCGAAGATGTGTGAATAATGTACTCTGGCAGATGATGTACATACACATCCAAGTCCTTTTTTACATACCTTTCCAATGAGATTTAGTACAAGCTGCATGTAAGCATTAAAACTGCCAAACCACATGAGAATCACTGTCATTCCAGTCAGTCTTGTTTCTAATCTAAGTATTTCCTGATATAGAGTATTTCTGATAGAAAAAAAAAAAAGTTTATAAAGTGATGTCACAGCTCTTCTATTTTATTTTCTAGTGAAACTGAAGAGGTTACTTTATACAAGAAGTACCTTAAGTTTGAATGCCCTGCAGCCTCCTGTAGAATTAAGGTAGGGAGTTGGACAGAACTGTCTTGTTTGTGTTTTTAATTGCTTGACTGAATTGTATTCCTCTTAGTCAAATTATGGGGGTTTTACTTCAAAAAATCACTTAAAGATCTGTTAGATGGTACTTTGTGTTGATAGCAGAGGTCTTTTAAATTTGTATCACAGTTTTCTTGTTATAAAGACTGTATATGGGAGAGGTAATACAGTCTCAGAGGAAAAAACTTTCATAAGCCAGATAATCTGCAGATATCAGCAGTTGCTTTGTAATTAAAACTGCTAACTCTGATGTGGTTAAATAAGATGATGAAAATTTGTATGGCCACTGATCTTAAGTGCTTATATCTGAAGGGGGCCTACAAGGTTCCTGGGGAGGGACTCTTCATTAGAGACTGTAGTGGTAGGACAAGGGGTAATGGCTTCAAACTTAAACAGGGGAACTTTAGGTTAGATATAAGGAAGAAGTTCTTCACAGTGAGGGTGGTGAGGCACTGGAATGGGTTGCCTGAGGAAGTTGTGAATGGTTCAGCCCTGGAGGTGTTCAAGGCCAGGCTGGACAGAGCCTTGGGCCACATAGTTTAGTGTGTGGTGTCCCTGCTCATGGCAGGGGGGTTGGAACTAGATGATCTTAAGGTCCTTTCCAACCCTAACTAATCTGTGAATCTGCGAATCTATGAATCTTTGGTTCTGCAGGCACCTCTGTTGCATTCAGACTTTTCCAAAGAGTTAATAGAAAGGAGAAATTGGCATAATTTCCCTGGAAAAGAGTCTAGGGTTGTTTTTCCAAAGACTCAAAGAATGCATTGTCCCATACACACAAAGAAAACATTAAGCTGTTTGTTTCCTAATCAAAATATCTCTTT
>NW_009918357.1:1980-3959 GCF_000696875.1 Nestor notabilis
GTGAGAAACAAAGAGTACTCATCAGTAAAATAATTGTACAAGTGAAAACGGTGTCTGCAAAACTACCAACTGATTTTCCTTCACTAGGCTCAAGCATAGATCTAGACAGAGTGCAAACTATAATGGAATCAATGGGATCTAAGTTGTCTCCAGGTGCTCAGCAGCTCATGGACATGGTCCGATGTCAACAGAGGGTAAGTGACTGTGCTTTTCCATAAACACTACTGATCTGTGACTTTGCCTTCTGTAACAGTTAATCGTGTTCTAAACTGATTTGGTGAAAAGGTTTTATGATTATTATTTTTTATAGCCCACACTTTCTGCCATTTTCAACACTGGTTTGTGTTGGGAGGGACCTTAAAGCTCATCCAGCTCCAACCCCTGCCACGGGCAGGGACACCTTCCACTAGAGCAGGTTGCTCCAAGCCCCTGTGTCCAACCTGGCCTTGAACACTGCTAGGGATGGGGCAGCCACAGCTTCTCTGGGCACCCTGTGCTGGGGCCTCAGCACCCTCACAGGGAAGAGCTTCTGCCTCAGAGCTCATCTCAATCTCCCCTCTGGCAGGTTCAAGCCATTCCCCTTGTCCTGTCCCTCCATCCCTTGTCCAGAGCCCCTCTCCAGGTTTCCTGGAGTCTCTTTAGGCACTGGAGCTGCCCTGAGGTGTCCCCTTCAGGAGCCTTCTCTTCTCCAGCTGCCCCAGCCCAGCTCTCTTAGCCTGGTTCCATAAGAATGGTGCCTCATTTCTGTGATCATGTTTGCTCCAGCAGCTCCATGTCCCAGTTGTGCTGGGGTCTCCAGAGGTCGGGTTTTAATCCTTGTTTGGCCATTGCCACTATTAGATGAGAGCAATGAATAAAGGTTGTGTACTCAAGGATTCACTGTGCGTACACCAAGTCCAGAGTGAAGGACTCTGGTTAATTTTAACCTTCTCTGCCACCCAACTCCTCTTCTGCTTGTTTCCATTCTTGCTGCTTGTCAATGGCATGTTCTCTGTAGTGTCTGGTGTGTAGGTAGACAGGCTGGTTTGTCCCATTTGTGGTTATTGGAAGCATGTCACCTTCAACTAACGGGAACATACTTTTACAAAGCATTTATTTGATGTCGATCCTAATCCTGCAAAGTAGGCTATTCCAACAGAATCCAAAATCCATCTGATGTTAATAATGGTCAGTCTTGGGGACACGGCTTGGTAAAAACCAAGTCAGTAAAACTGTTTTGTGGCTTGGAGAGTGATGACAGAATTAACACATAATATGTCCAGGGAAAATCTTTCCCTGTGCTTTTCCCTAAGAATGTAATTCAGAACTGCTTTTAAAATCTTTCCATCACAGTAGTCGAATGCTAAGATAATAAAATACCTTGTTGTTACTGTATGATTTCCAGTATATTTGAATACCTCAATATTAATCCTGTTGTTTCTCTTCCCATCAGAACAGTTCACCTTTTGGAAACAAACTGAATTGGATTATCTTGGGGAAAAATGCAGACTGTGGAGGTGACCGTGCAGTAGATGGGTTGCACAGTGCAGCTCTTCAGCCATCACTGGATCCATCAGCCAGTGAACCTTTGCCTGTTAAAAATCATCTAACAAGTGAAACAGAACATGAAGACTTAAGAATAGGCCATGATTTAAACACACAGGTACCTGAAAGAGGGAATACTTCTGATTCGGAAAGACTTACTACCCAGCAGAGTACAGTTGACGTCAGAGATGATTTTAAAGTGGTGGGATCTTTGCGTATGCAGGAACAAGAGAGTGGAACCCCAAATGTAGCTACACCACAGGTGCTGCTTCCTTTCCTTCAGAACTTGTGCACTCAGGTAAATCACCTTCGGCTGAAGGATGGCAACAGGCACTCTGGTAAACATGCAGTGGCTAAAGAGGAAGGGATTCAGTGTGTCGGGTAAGTGCAGTTGGTATGCTTCTTACTGTGGTAGTTTGACTGTATTTATTGGCAAGTTTAAGAAGTAAAATCTG
>NW_009918358.1:0-4324 GCF_000696875.1 Nestor notabilis
CCCTGAGGCAGCTCTTAACCATTTGGGTTTAGCTTGGGTGAAGCAGGAGGCTGGAAGTGAGGCCCCGGGTGCTGGTGCAGAGGGATAGGCAGGGCCACGGGCCCTATCTTGGTGGGGGCTTGGTGTCTGGCTCTCACCCCTTTCTTTCCCTGCAGCTTTCCCAAAGGACACAGGAGCTGGTTCTGGGGGAGAGGAGAGCACATAGCCAGGGCTGGAGAACTCCCTGGTCCTCAGCAAGTTTGGTGAGGGGGTGTGGGTGGACAAGTGGCCCCAAAAGCCATGCTGGTGGGACACCGGCCTCCATGGCCGCCCCAAAGGGCAACAGCAACGACTGTCTTTGTCCCGCAGGTTTTATCCAGCTCCCAAAGTCCGGGTGCATCTACCAAGCGCCCAGTGTGAGCAGCGAGGAGATCTGGCTGTGAGACATGGCAGGGTGCCTTGAGCCAGGGCTGCCTGGCCCCAGATATGTGCCAGCCCCTGGAGGAGCGCAGCCATGGGGGCTGTGCCGGGAGCAGGGTGCTGACCAGCCCTGGCCACCACAGGTCCCGGTAGCTGTGCTGTGAGCCAAGGTATGGTTTTATGTAGCCTGTGTGCTTTAGGAATAGATGCATCAAAGCTGTTTATAGCCAGGCTCAGCCCTGCTGCCAGCACTGAGGTTCCTCCCAGGGCGAGGCCAAGCACCAGCCTTGCTTTTGCAGGTTCATGGCCCACTTGCTGCATGATCCTTGCCATCCCTGCCAGAGCTGCAGCAGATGGGTGGGCAGGGGCTGGAGGGAGTCCTCCCCACAGCAACAAACCAAACTTCAGTGTCTCTGTGGTGCCACACTGGTTATTTAATCACAGAATCATAGAATAGTTAGGGTTAGAAAGGACCTTAAGATCATCTAGTTCCAACCACCCTGCCATGAGCAGAGACACCACGCACTAAACTATGTCGCCCAAGGCTCTGTGCAACCTGGCCTTGAACACCACCAGGGCTGGAGCATTCACAACTTCCTCGGGCAGCCTATTCCAGTGCCTCACCACCTCATTTCTTGTTTCTCCTCATTTCTCCTTGGCAGCAGCTACAGGGCTTGAGAACAGGAAAAGGGGCTCAGTAAGAGGGAGCAGAAGAAATCTGAGACCCCCAGTTAGGCTGCGGAACGCACTGGTCAGATCCTAGCGCCATGTCTGAGGGTGGAACTTAATCCCATTTGCTCTAGCACTTGTCATGTGCACCTGAGGAGCCCCAGCGTTGCAGCACCCACAGCTTAGGGAGCCTGTCACTAGGAAGAGCTGGTTTAATGTTGAACTCATCAGGAACAAGCCAAAATTGGAGCCATGAGGCAGCTTCTGCAACAGCGCGATGAGTAGAGTCCTACTCTACGAATACAGCACAGTTCAGCTGTGTCTCTAAAGCCAGGGAGGCTCCTGATGTTCTCTGCACTGCTTCACAGGCTGCTGATAGTAGCAGACATTGATCCAGGGGTTCAACATGAAGCTTCAAGTAAAGCTTAACGCCTCCACCTCTGCCGCTTGCGAAAGTGGGTTGGATGGTGGGCTCCTGCCCTTCTTCCCATCAGCCAGGGGCTTGAAATGCTGCAGAGGAAAGAACGTTATTAGTGCAAGGATTTGGTGCTTGTTCAAGAGTACAGGCGTGCGCATGAAAATGCTGCCCCTCTGTGTGAGCTGTGGGCTCAGCAGCTCCTGACTCCAGTAGGAAAAGCACCAGACTCATATGGGCTCATGCTGGACTGTTAAATGATGGCACCTCATCCCTGAGGCACCTCAGGGGCTCCTTGTGCAATGTTGAGGTGCCAGGGAATCAAGCAGCTTAGAAAATGCTCTTTGGGGCCCTTTGTCTAGCCTGCCACCCCCTCACAGACACCCACAGCAAAGCCAAACATGAGGAGAGAAGCCTTGTGATACTT
The DNA here is from genome assembly GCF_000696875.1 of Nestor notabilis. Classification (NCBI taxonomy): domain Eukaryota; kingdom Metazoa; phylum Chordata; class Aves; order Psittaciformes; family Psittacidae; genus Nestor; species Nestor notabilis. The sequence goes on from NW_009918358.1 coordinate 1,911, forward strand.
CCAGCTGGGTGAGCAGTGCCTGCCTGAAGCTGTACCTGTGAGTTCTTGAACTCGGAGTAGACAGAGAAGAGGATGTGCAGAGGCTGGATCCGGCTCTTGTACACAGGAATGTCCAGAATAGCTACAAGCAGAAGCATGTGAGAACGTCCGAGTGCTGCAGGTAAAGACTGAACTTCCCCCTGCCCACCACTACTGGGGTTTCCCTCATCAAAGACCGCAGGCACCCGCGTCTGAGCGCACGTCCCACTGCAGACAGCAGAGAATGATCTCGACCCCTCGGGGCTGAGCCTGCCTCTAACAGTCCCTTGCTTTAGGAGAGACAGTGCTGGGCCAGCAGCACATTTGTGCTCTCAGCTTACCGCAGATCATGTCGACGTACTCGGCCAGACCACAGCTCATCTCCGCCGTTGGGAGCCCCACCTGGAACAGATGGAGCTGTCAGCTCTGCTCCTGTATGGCACGCGCTGCTCTCGGGCCAAGCACAGTGCCCAACCCAGGCAGCCACCAGGAATTCAGGCATCAGGCTGCTCCCCCAGCTTCTGGTGAGGAAGAAATGGGAAGCAGGAACAAATCCGAGTGGGCCGGGCGAGGGGCAAAGAGCCCAGAATGGAGCAGGCCCCCAGCTTTCCTGGAAGGTGGTTGTAACACCAGTACCAAGCTAACTCCCAACATACCTTAGCCAAGAGCTCCTCAAATTCCGGTGACCATTCCTGCATCAGGGTTTCTATGTCAGGCATTGGCCTGCCAGGCAAGAAAAGGACAGAAACTTCAGGATCACACCCAAGTGAAACGGGTTCTTGCTGCCGGGCTGCGGCACAGGGGACTGGCAGTGCTCAGCCCCCGGCCTTTGCCACCAGCCCCGCTGTGACCTGAGCCGGGCACGCACATGTGGCAGGGGGCTCACCGGGTGTAGTGGACCCTGGCAGGGGGTTTGCAGCGGTGCAGTTCGTTGATACTTTCAATCCAGCTCTCAATGGCTTTGGGGTTCTTCTCTACGTTCTCCACACTCTTCACTTTTATCTGCTGCTAAGAACAGAAATACAAACGTGGAAGCATTTCAGGGTGTTTGGGGGGCTTTTTGGCATCCCCTGCATTGGCTCCACGTTAACCATGTGTTTTCTCTTTCCTAGTTGCACTGCACCAACCAGGGAGAGGCACGGGCAAACAGAATGCTGAGGAAAACCAGGTATTGACAACCAACAGGAAACAAAGCTTCCCTTGAAGGAAACTGATCCGAGACCTGAACCAAGCCCTGCCATAGATCCGCTGCAGTTTAAAGCTAAAGAAAAAGGTTAGTGTTTTCCACCTTTGGAGCCAAATTAGAAGCTGTGCTGCAATGCTGCAGTCACAGAGACAGAAGTAAGAGCAAAATGCAATGTTTTTGCCACAGGCAGCATGCAGCAAGTGGGACCTCCCCGTCCCTGACTCACTGTGATGTTGTGCTGCTTGGAGTTCTCCGTCAACCAAAGGGAGAGCACGGTGGGATCTGACTGCTTGGTCGACGGCTCGTCCAGGACCAGCAGCCCCAGGTTATCAGGGCTGCCATCGGGACGGGGAACCTGCAGCCAAACAGAGGCCCTGTTCCTGCGGGAGCCTTAGAGCAGGGGAAGTTGGGCTGTTTTGGAGGGATCCTCTCTGTGGTTTAAAATCCAGACCCTGAAAGGCATTGGCAGGCCTGCTCTCTTGACTACGTGTTGTTAGTACAGTGCTACCTGAAAAGCACAAGGTGCTGGATAAGGGAAACACGGCCCTGGCCCCAAATTACACCCGAGGTAAGTGTTTGTTCTGTCTGACCACTTGGGGACAGAGCTCCTAGCACTGCGGGCACAGTGGCTGCCACTGCGCTGCAGGGTCAGGCTCAGGCCAATACCAGGTCCCGTTTCAGCTCACACACAGCACGCGCAGAGGAAAGCGAAGCAACTGTACCTTTAGAAATGCGTCAATATCCCCAACTGCAGGAATAAAGTCTGGAATGAAAGGCTGCAGTTTGTACTCAATCTCTATTGGTTTGGGAGTGTACCTGGGAAAAACCAGCACCACTGTGGGAGCAGCAATGGACTGTCCTGCAACCCTGCCCCAGTAACTGACACAAAGGAGAACGAGGAGCAGCAGGCTAAACCCCCTTCGACTCACCTCTTGATATACTCAAAGAGTTCTTTGATTTCAGAAGACACGGGCAGGTAGTCGTAATCTGCTATACTGAAGTCCCTAAAGGAAGGCAGAGAAATGCAGGCAAAGATTACCGTGCAGGAGGCAGTCCACAAGCGGGAACCAGCCGTGCAGGAAGCTGAAACACCAGCGCAGGGCGTCCCCTCTGATAAGACCTCTTGCACAGGAGAAGGACCCCTGGGCCCTGTTTTGCCTTAGGCCTGGCAGGCGCGGCCGGCACTTGGCCACGCTGCCTGCGGCGGGAG
>NW_009918359.1:0-2110 GCF_000696875.1 Nestor notabilis
ACCCTAACTATTCTATGATTCTGTTATTCTAAGGACTAACAGATTAGTGCCTTGCAAAGAATGTGGGTCTGAAAAGATGTTGTGTTAATTTAGTGCCCCTATGCTCCCACTCCACGCCTGCAACTGTTATCTCATAAACAGGTCTTAAACTGAGGATTTTTTTAAGTTGCCAATGTGCCTAAACTTCCATTATTGCTAGTGGAAGCTATCTACACCTTCCCTGGATGATTTTTCTTTTTTTTTTTTTTTCCTTGAGAAGTATATTATCTAAAGCACTTAGCACTGTGGTAGCTAATAACAAACATGATTTGAACAGAGAAGCACTAATAATATGTACAAGGGATCTTGGTTTGTCCGCTCCTCATGATTTTGTGTTTCTACTATCTTCTCTCATTTTTTCCAATAATGTGAAACATTTTAATTTACACTGAATGTATAAACAATACAAAAAGCAAAATTTATTTGCTAAAATTTATGTCCATGGCTTGACTGTTTCCTGTTGCCTATTTTAAAATTGTGTAGTTCCCCTGGCAGCAGCAATGTATAACATTATCAGTGACATGGGAGCCTGACCCTGTTTGTTTAAGCAAAAAGGAATTGTCTGACCAGTTGCAGCCAATGGCTAGAGGTGAGGCAGAAATTTTTCACAGTGAAGGTGTTAAAGTATTGGAACAGGTTGCCCAGAGAGATGGTGGATGCACCATCCCTGGACACATTCAAGGCTAGACTTGTTCTGAGCAATCTGATCTAGTTGAAGATGGCTTTGCTCATTGCAGGGAGTTTGGACTAGATGACCTCTGAAGGTCCCTTCCAACCCAAAGTATTCTCTGATTCTAAATAATATGACCAAATGAGCTCTATCCACATGGGGAATCTCCTCCTAGCAACACAGGATATCACCCAAAAATATTTATACACCTTGTGCAACACTTTCTTTAAGCAACGCTGCATGACTAGAAGTGGATGAAAACCCTGTATCATTAACAGGAGAATATGGTAAAGATTTACTTGATCTTCTTATTTTTATCCCAGGAAGAACAGGTTTGTGTGATATCTACATACCTCTAGACATACCAGAAAAGGAGACAAACTACTACATGAGCTACAAGTAGCTATGCCTTCAGGAAACCACATTTTTTCCAAAACTTTTAGGTGAATATAGTTAGTTTACATGTTTGCATATATCCTTCCTTCTAGTATACAATTTTGTTTCTGATCTTTCCATTTTCTGAGGGCACGTAGGATACAGCAATCCTCTTCCAAAGGCCGTGAATGATATCTCTTTGACAGCTCAGCAGAGATGGTAGTCTTCTGTTGTGTGGCATCTTCCCATGTAAATCTTTACAAGCCCATCACACAAGCTGGGTTGGCAGGCTTATTTCTCCCAAAGAACAATGCATATCTTTTTAAAGAAGCATGATGTGGGATCTGTATAAAAGTGGAAAAGAAAGAGGTGCAGAGATAAGAAGTTGTTTATTCAAAGGAATTGTGTATTCTTTAATTGCATGCAAAAACGTGCTTCGATTCAAACTGCAACGATTAAGCATGGTTTGTTTAGTATAAATTGTTTTCAAGTTATATTCCTGAAAAGCCCTTCTTTGCATTTTAACCCACATGTAAATGGATAATCTCAAAATATGCAAAGCTATTTACAAAGATAACTTCTCAGCTGTTGTTGCTGCTGGAAATGAACCAATATTAATTGTCTTGCCAGGATGTTCCCAGCAGAATAAAACAAAACAAAACAAAAAAATAAAGGGAAAACAAAAATCTTATTTCAGGTATCTCTTCAGTACAGCTGCTGATTTGCAAAGGAAGATTACAGAGTCTCCTTTCTTACAAGAGAATAAATAATAACAGGCGATCTCTTTATTCAAAAACCCAAGTCTGTTTTTGCAGTCAGTTCTAGGCCTAAAAGAAGCTCTCTCTGTCTCTCTCTTGGCATCCTCCTGGAGTGACACTACACTGCTTTCCTCACAGTTGAGTTATTTTCAGACCCATGTATATATACCCTGGCTTCATACTTGCTTACACATTGATATTTATGTGTAAGCACATAGAGCAATAGAATCGTAGAACAGTTAAGGTTGGAAAAGATCTTAAGATCATC
>NW_009918360.1:0-1401 GCF_000696875.1 Nestor notabilis
CAGCCCCCGTGCCCGCTGTGACGCTGCTCCCTCCGCAGGCCCCGAGGGCTGTAACATCTTCATCTACCACCTGCCCCAGGAGTTCGCCGACACTGAGATCCTGCAGATGTTCCTGCCCTTCGGCAACGTCATCTCCGCCAAGGTCTTCGTGGACCGCGCCACCAACCAGAGCAAGTGCTTCGGTGGGGACACCGCGATGGGGCCACCGGGATGGGGACACCGGGGATGGGGACACCGGGATGGGGACACCGGGATGGGGACACCGGGATGGGGACACCGGGATGGGGACACCGGGATGGGGACACCGGGATGGGGACACCGGGATGGGGACACCGGGATGGGGACACCGGGATGGGGACACCGGGATGGGGACACCGGGATGGGGACACCGGGATGGGGACACCGGGATGGGGACACCGGGATGGGGACACCGGGATGGGGACACCGGGATGGGGACACCGGGATGGGGACACCGGGATGGGGACACCGGGATGGGGACACCGGGATGGGGACACCGGGATGGGGACACCGGGATGGGGACACCGGGATGGGGACACCGGGATGGGGACACCGGGATGGGGACACCGGGATGGGGACACCGGGATGGGGACACCGGGATGGGGACACCGGGATGGGGACACCGGGATGGGGACACCGGGATGGGGACACCGGGATGGGGACACCGGGATGGGGACACCGGGATGGGGACACCGGGATGGGGACACCGGGATGGGGACACCGGGATGGGGACACCGGGATGGGGACACCGGGATGGGGACACTGGGATGGGGACACCGGGATGGGCACATGGCACTGGGGATGGAGACATGGGGATGGGGACACTGGGGATGGGGACTCTGGGGATAGGAACATTGGGATGGGGATACTGGGATGGGGATGCTGGGATGGGAACACTGGGAATGGGGAACTGGGATGGTGACATGAAGATGGGGACACTGGGAATGCGGACACCAGGGAAAGGGCCATTGGGATGGGAACACCTGGATGGGAACACGGGGATGGGCACATGGGGACACTGGGATGGGAACACCGGGGATAGGAACATTGGGATGGGGACATGAGGATGGAGACACTGGGGATGGGGACATCGGGGATGGGAACATTGGGATGGGGACACTGGGATGGGGATGCTGGGACAGGGATGCTGGGATGGGGACACTGGGGTGGGGACATGAGGATTGGGACACCTGGGGATGGGAACACAGGGATGGGGACGCTGGGATGGGGACACAGGGATGAGGACACAGGGACACTGGGATGGGGACACAGGGACAGGGACACAGGGATGGGGACGCTGGGACGGGGACACCGGGATGGGGACACAGGGATGAGGACACAGGGGTGGGGATGCTGGGATGGGGACACAGGGATGAGGACACA
>NW_009918361.1:0-513 GCF_000696875.1 Nestor notabilis
TCCAGCTGAAGACCAAGAGCTTTGGGATCTTCTCCCCACAGGTGGGTGCGGGTGGGATGGGACAAGGGGACAGAGGTGGGATGTGGGGTAGGACAGGATGCAGGCAGGACGGGACATGGGATGGGGGACAGGTAGGGTGGGATGCAGGAGGGTGAGGACAGAGGATGGGATGCAGGAAAGGTGGGGCACAGGGGACATGGGACACAGCAGGACAGGCTGCACAGGGCAGGGGGAGGGACCCACTGGGAGCCCCGGGTGGTGCCGGTGGTGCCAGTGGTGCCAGCCCAGCCCCGGTTCTCTCCAGCTGCAGGAGCATTACCCGGACCAGCCCATGGAGCTGCAGATCTGGGCCCGCCGACAGCCGCTGTTCTCCTGCCACCACGACGCCATGCATGGGGCCCTCTTTGGCTCCGCTGAGGCCTTCGTGGTGCTCCCCAATGGCACCCATGTGCCTGCTTTCCTGCTGGACATCGTGAGTGGCTGGGGGGGGCGGGGCGGCGGGGGGGGGGGGGG
>NW_009918361.1:688-995 GCF_000696875.1 Nestor notabilis
GGCGCCACCGTGAGCCTGAGGGGGTGAGTGCCCAGTGCCGGGTCTGGCCTCCCCATGGATGTACCATTCTCCACCTCTGGCTGTTTTCCTCCCTGGGTCCCGTGTTGCCTGCTCAGGCCCCATCCTTCCCCTGGCTCTCACCCATGTCTGCTGCCCTGGCACTGGTACCCGGCCAGGTCCCCAGCTGGACCCATCCCTGCCCTGGGAGGGGACAGGCCCTGTCTCCGTGCCTGGCTCTCACCCTGCTCTCATCCTCCAGGCTCAGAGTGACACAGGTGGCATCACACGTGGGTCCGGTGGAGGTGAG
>NW_009918362.1:0-251 GCF_000696875.1 Nestor notabilis
CCCCCAACTCCTTCTCCATTGACCCCTATCGGCCTTCCCGCCCCATAACTCTCTCTCTCTGCCCCATAGGGCCGCCCGAGTCCATGCGGGAGCACGTGGTGGCCGCCTCCAAGGCCATGAAGATGGGCGACTGGAGGAGCTGCCACCGCTACGTGGTCAACGAGAAGATGAACGGGAAGGTTTGGGACCTCTTCCCGGAGGCCGACAAGGTCCGAGCCATGTTGGTCAGGTCAGTCGGGACAAGGTGGGGG
>NW_009918362.1:680-949 GCF_000696875.1 Nestor notabilis
GTGAGACCGTGCCTTTAGGTGGGGTTGACCAGGCATCCAGACTGATGCATGGGTATCCCCATGGGGAGGCCCATGGATAGGGCTGACCAGAACCATGGGATTGCCTATGGATGGCGTTGACCAGGTCTACAGATTACCCACGGGTGGGGTTTACTAGGCCCATGGGTGGGATTGCCCATGGATGGGGGGGTTGACTAGGCCTACGGGTGGGGTTGACCATGCCTCTGCCCCCCAGCATGGAGATCCTGTCGGCGATGTTCGAGCTGGAC
>NW_009918363.1:0-1434 GCF_000696875.1 Nestor notabilis
CAGAGGGACCTATAGACACCCCATAGGGACCTACAGACCCCCATAGGGAACTATAAACACCCCATAGGGACCCAGAGAGACCCATAGACACCCCATAGAGACCTATAGACACCCCACAGGGACCCAGAGAGTCCCACAGACACCACTTAGGGACCTATAGACACCCCATAGGGACCTATAGACGCCCATAGGGACCTATAGAGACCCCATAGACACCCCATAGGGACCCACAGACCCCCATAGGGACCCATAGAGACACATAGACACCCCATAGGGACCTAGAGGGACCCCAAAAGGACCTATAGAGACCCCATAGAGACCCACAGGCACCCATAGAGACCCCAGAGAGACCTACAGACTCCCCATAGGACCTATAGACACCCCATAGGGACCCATAGACACCCCATAGCCCCCCATAGACACCCCATAGCCCCCCATAGACACCCCATAGGTCCCCACTTACCCTCTTGCGGGGGGGGAGGGGCGGCTCCTCCTCTGGCCCCTCCCCCTCGAGGTCAGCGAAGGTCACGGAGCGTTTGGCCATTGCTCAGCGGCGCTTAATGACCTTAATTAGCGCCAATTAACACCTAATTACCCCCATTAACCCCCCTTAACAGCGCTAATTACACCTCATTGACCCCCTTTAACCCCAATTAACCCCCCTTAACAGCGCTAATTAAACCCAATTAACCCCCATTAACCCCCCAAACAGCGCTAATTAACCCCAATTAACCCTCATTAAACCCAATCGGGCCCAATTAAACCCATTAACAGTCCCCAGTAGGCCCCCAGAGACCCTCATTAACAGGCCTAATAATTAACTCTATTAATCCCTATTAACAACGCTATTTAGTCCTCATTAGGAGTCCTAATTCACCATCATTAGTGGCACTAATTAACCCATTAACAGCGCTAATTAACTCCTATTAGTAACTCTAATTAACCCTTATTAGTAACTCTACTTAATCCCCATTAACAGCCCCAACTGACCTTCAGAGGCCCCTCTAATTAACCCCAATTAACCCTTAATAAGTAGCCCCCTTTGCCCCTCATTAACAGCCCCAATTAGCCCCCATTACCCCTTTAATTAACCCTCATTGACCCCCGTTATCAGCACTAATTAGCCCCGAATCCCCCCATTAGCAGCTCTAACGAGCCCCCATTAACAACCGCCACCGACCCCATTAATAACCATCAATGGCCCCATTAACCCTTATTTAACCTCTAATTATTAGCCCTAATTAACCTCAATTAACCCCTAATGATCAGCCCTAATTAACCGCAATTAACCCCTAATGACCAGCCCTAATTAACCGCAATTAACCCCTAATGATCAGTCCTAATTAACCGCAATTAACCCCTAATGATCAGCCCTAATTAACCGCAATTAACACCTAATGATCAGCCCTAATTAACCTCAATTAACCCCTAATG
>NW_009918363.1:1524-1821 GCF_000696875.1 Nestor notabilis
AAGGATCAGCCCTAATTAACCCCAATTAACCCCTAATGATCAGGCCTAATTAACCCCAATTAACCCCTAATGATCAGCTCTAATTAACCCCAGTTGACCCCCAATGATCAGCCCTAATTAACCCTCATTATCAGCCCTAATGAACCCTCATTAACAGCCCCCTCTTGCCCCCCACCACGGCCTTAATTAGCCCTATTAATCATCATTAACCCGATTAATTACCCCCCTTTGCCCCTCATTAACGCCTCTAATTAACCCCAACTCGCCCCCGTGGGACACCCCCGTTATCACCCCCCA
>NW_009918364.1:0-7484 GCF_000696875.1 Nestor notabilis
AGGTTATTAATCGAGATAGAAAACTAGCTCGGGGGTGCGCCTCTGGTACAGTTTCGCTTCCAGGAAGCAATCTGTTGAAGTGATCCCTCTGTCTTTTTTGGCAAGAATGTCGCTGGGTGACTGGAAGTAAAGCCCTTGTCGGAGTGGAGCCATTGCTGGTGGTGTTGAAATGGGCAGACACAGGCTGTGGCCTCTTCAAAACCAGATACAGTAGAGAAATGGTGACAGGCTCTTCATAATTCTCCAACAGTAGATAAAAGGATCAGAGGGTAACTGCTGATTAAATTCTTCATAATTGAAACAAGAATAATTGTACAAGGAAATAAAAATACCTGATGACAAATCTGTATGAGGGAGAGCAGGTGCAGAGCACTGTCTTTCGTGAGACAAATTTGTTAGTGGGAAAAGGTGAATCTCCATTCCTACTCTAGAGCTGCATTTATGCAGCGCTGAATGTCTGGTGGACTGTTGAATTCTTGCACTCCTCACACCAAAAAGGAGGCATCAGTATTGATCGCAGCAGTGTTAAAAGTTAATGCCTGTGAATTACTGTGCTGGGCACACAGACCACCAAAAATGTGTTAACTAAGAGTTGATCTGAGTTTCTGCATGTCTTGAACAGACCTGAACCAGGAAAACGGCCTTCAGAGTTCACGGATTCAGGTTTGAAGTAGATTGGTAGATTTAACCTGAGAAGCAACAGGTACAGTCAGACAGCCCCCTCTAACTGTGCAATAGGCTTAAGAGGATTCACTTGGAGTGCAGCCAGAGATCTGGGAGGCTCAGTCCAGTTCACTGCTTTCCTGTGTTAGCTCGGGTACTTCTTGTTTCTGCGAGTCCATCTCTGCAGCGAGGTGGTATCTTTTACTCCAAGTAGTAACTAATTTTTAACATTATGAGAGCGTTAATGGGTTTCCTTTTTGTGTAGGAGTGAGGATGAAAAAGAAATGTAAAATGTTTATTTACTGATGGGAATGGTGTAAGTTTCTACAATAGATAGCCCAGCTGAAAAATAATTAAAACCCCAGTCATACTAGAGCACTGGCATTTCTGCTATGTGATTGGCAGACAAAAATGAGAATGAAATTCAGGATGAAAGAAATGAAAAGTTGATCACTGTCACATAGACAAACATTTTCCTGTGTTACTATTTGTTACAGCTATGGCAGTACCCAAGAAATATCAGGACAGTTAAAAACAGTGTTCTGCCTTTTGGTTTTGTTGCCATTTAGAAGCTGCTTCCCACTGAGATGAAAGGAGATTCCAGGAAATAGACCCTCCTCTCCCTCTCTGGCAGGAAAGGCATTCTCCCAAAAGTTGCAGGCAGAACAAGGTAAGCAGAACAGAGGCAAGGGGAGAATGTGAAGGTTTTGGGCCTGCTGTAGAAAAAGAGGTGGTGATAACAGCAGACACAGCAAGAATATAAATAAAGCAAATATGTAGACTGAAAAGGGGGATCATCCATATACATGGTTGAAAATGAGGTGACAGAGGAGGGGTCAAAATTTGATTTCACAACTGCTGATGCTAATTGAAGAAGAAAAATTGAAAAGTATTTAATTTGGGGTATTTTACTTAGCAGCATTAATGACTGGTGCGAACGACAGGAGACAGCGCTGACTATTGCCGCTTGGCGGCAGCAAACAATACAAAAATCTTGCTTTAAAAAAACTCAGCAGTCAGATTGAGCTGATGTCTGCAGGCCTCTGCCTATAACTCTGTGTACATCTACGTTAATGATTGTTTCTGCCACACGGTTTCTGCTTCTGTTCCTGTGGTATTTGGGTTAGTGTTTTACATGTCTTACGATTCCTTGGATACTACTTTGACAAGTCTCTCTTCCTAAATCATGCATTGTACCAACAGATTTGTTTTGTTAGCTGTGACTTCTCCTGAACTAGCAGTCAGAAGTGGAGTCTGTTTTTCATGCTGAAGGTGTTGCTGTGTGGCATTGTTAGTGCTGTGAGTCATGTGTTATAGCGTTGGCAAAAGCTTTATTATGGGTCAGCATAAAAAATGGTTGTTGTGTGGTAAAGGCCACAAATGAAAGAGTATAGTAAAAAGAATAGTGAATGTTATTACTGCAGCTGCTGGTTGTAAAAAGCAAAAGGAAAAAGCCTTACTTCTGTGGCAACTATAGTTTGTGGCTTTGTATTCTGTGGATTTAACTGAAAACTTGATGCTGTAAGACTAAATTTTTTTTTTCCCTGTTACCCACTTAATGCATTCCCATTATAAGCTATGAGGGCAGGCACATTCGTGAACATTTTAATTCTTGCTCTGTCTGCTTCTGTAACTACCTGTAGATTTGAAACTAGCATTCTAGAAATCTTTGTCCATTATGTGTACTCAGTATTTTTCATCTGCATCTTGCCAGAATTAATGTACTTACAGCAAGAAGGTGGAGTGTAGAATAGGACCTGTTCTTGGCTCTCCCATGTTACACTACTGTTTCCTCCACTGACAGAAATCTTTGTACTTCCTGCTTGACTTTGGGTCTTGCATAATTTAGTAATTAAGAGTATTTTGTAATCTTGGAAAGAGGTTCTTGTAGAAATGCAGAGTTGTCTTTATCAGCAGCAGCCTTGGCTGGATTTGAGCCAGTGGTCAAGGGATTTGAGCTTTTGGAAGCTAGAATGCTTCTACAGATTATCTTTAGGGATTTCCTTGTAAATGGAATGCCAGCATGTGTAGTTATCTATTCCCTATAGAGTCTCATTAAGCTGCACACACTTAATCTTTACTTACATGGTCCCTGATTCTTGCTGTAAAGTGGGCCTCAGTTTTAACTTTTGCTCTCAGGAAGAAGGGGCTATTATAACAAATTCTAATCCTTTTGCAATTCCACAATCACTAAAGCCTATAAATTGCCTGCCAAACCAACCAAGTGATCTTTTCCTGGGCTGAGGGAAAGGGGAGAGTGTAAAACGCAGGTGCCAGCATTTGCTGGGGAAGAACTGGTACATTATCAACTAATCCGCCTTCTGCTATTTCTGATTTCCTACCCAACAGCTGCAACATTGAATGAGAGCTTCTGCATTTGGGAAGAATTAGAAAGCCTGGTAATGCAGGGTCTCTATTACAGATACAACAACTCACAGACAGGGAGGAGATTTTTGCTGCTGGTGTAGAATTTGGAGTGCTAGGCATTTTACAGCCTGGAAAAATTGTAATTTTCATCTGTTGTTATGGAGTAATCAATGACGAAGAGATGCCATAGTTTCTGCTAGGTTTCTCTCAGAGCCTGATGTAATTGCGTGCATGTACTATTATTTTTTTAAATGTACTACTTCGAGGTTAAAGCATATGCAGTTTTTGTTAAAACTTTGGGTTTTTTTGGTGACTGATGCTGGAAGATAGTTCTAGTCCTTCTGAAATATCTTTGGCTCTGTAGTGACAGCTCCTGCATCAAATAAAAATGTTCAGAGTAAGTCACGCCTTGCTGGAAAATGGAAACATTATGTTTAAATTATTTTATTAATCAGCGCTTGGTTTAGGAGTATGCTTTCGTAATTTTTTGTCCTTGTCAAATAGGTTGTGACTTGAGGATCAACATACCCATTCTGCTAAATGTCATAGAGGAAAATGTCCCCTCAAATAGCACAGGAGACTGAAGTAGGTATTGTAGAGCATCAGTGAAAGCTGCTACAGTAAATGGACTTGATGGCATATCTCTGCAGCCCAATAGCAGCAAATGCAGCACTAGAAAGAGTAATTCAATCGTATTGGCTTGCTCAGTACAGTGATAATTGCTGTCTGCAGTGAAATAGGAAATTCTGACTATTTTCTTCAACATGATGTGTTACAATTCAAGCCGCAAAATTATGAAAGCTACGTAAGACTTCCTTTAGCATAGTCAGGAGAATTAAAATGACGTGTAGTTTCAATTTGAGAAGTGCAGGCTCATTGCTCTTTCCAGAGAAAGTCAGTTGAGTGGAGACAGTTTTGTAGGCTTTCCCTAATTTTAGTTGTAGGTGATATTGTCTTTTCAATGAAAGCCACTGCCAGTGCACAACTCATCTTGTCAATTCAGCCTTCCCTTCTCAAGTATAAGGACAAATCAGTACCTGTGTGGCTGCATATAGAAAATGAAGTCTTGTGACATTTATGTGCCAAGATGGGAAGACCTAAAAAGAGGACTAGGGAGCTTGGCATGGCATTTGTGGGTACCGGGTTGCCAAGGAAGCATATTGTATTGAAACAGTTGCCTGGGAAACATTTAAAAATATACTGAATGGAAAAGCATATGTGATGTGCCCACAAGTGTTCTGTGTGAATGAAATGCCATGGCTGATGATGGCACCAAGAGGCTGTTACTATTACATGTAAAGATGCTGCAAGTGATGTGGTGTTATTTTTTTTTTCCATTTGTGTGTTTTTCTTCCCATACCCTTTTTGTAGAAAGTGCACAGAAGGAAAATTGTTCTGCTCTTGGCTGATGGATTAAATTAAATGTAGAAAGCTGTACATGTGGTCAGCAGCAGCTAGAGATGGTAAAAGCAATTTGGCTTCATTTAGGCAACCTAAACCAATTGACAAGGAGCCTGCACAATTCCTCCTCAAAAATAACAACACTGCTGAAACTCCTATAGGATAAAGATAAATGGTTTTCTGAGCATGAGCACTTTAATTTGTGCTAAAATGGTATTTGGAGGCTCTGATGTCATAACAATAGGACTTACATGTAAACATCACATAAAATGCAAAGAGTTTATGATCAAAGCAGGTTGGACAGCGTCTATGAAAAGGTGACCTAATTTTTTTGTTTGGGGCACTGAAATAAGAGGGAGATAACAGAAAAAAGTTTCAGAAGATAGCCCAGCTGCTCTAGTTTTCTTCAGATCAGACTCAATTATTGAGAGATGGTACTGACAAAAAAGAATGACAGAGGAAGGGAACGACTATCAACTGTAATCTGTGATATCCTACCTTGGACAAAGAGGCTCAGTGGCTAGTGATTTCCACGAATTAAAATGTATCTTTCCTTCACTAAGAATGAATGGCAGGTTAGGATTATAATCTCCCTGCCTAATCCTCCTTTGGCGATTTAGAAACAAATATCCTACTCTTGCTTTGCTGGAGGCTTAAGAAGCCTGTTCAGAAGCCAGCAGATTTCACTTGGTCCAGCCTTTACATGGTGTGGATTGAAACAGTAAATCTTCTGGGAGAGAGAGATAGTGGAGAGTTCAGTTCACTAAGGAGGAAGCTCTAGAGACCCTTTTTTTTTATTATTTTTTTTATTTTTTTTTTTTTTTTTGTATTAGCTCTGCAGAGATAAGTTGCCTTGTAGGAAGAAGGCCCCAGGGACTCAGCTTCTTGAAGACGGTGCCTGTTGGAAGCTGTAAAGTTGCTGTTTATTTGGTAATGTGTGTGCTTTTCCCCAGTGAGGAAGCATTTTGACTGATTCCGACTTCACTGTCATTTTGGGCAGCGAGGGGATGCTGGGTATCTAATTTGGCCACAACTTGCTCAAGGTCTGAGTTGATCCAACAATTGTGTTGGAAATCTGTGAATCAGATGAAGTCTTCTGTGTGTCAGTCAAGTCCAAGATCACTCATCATTTTTCTGGCCCAGTGTGTGTTTGGTTAAATCAAGTCCTGATGTTTCTAGGCCCTGGGGTTAGTGTAAGAGAGGCGGGGAGACTCTGCCTTTCATCTTCCCCCCACAATTTTGCAATATGACTGAAAACTGTTGGAGAGAATGTTTTAGATTGCAAAGAAAGATTAGGTTTGATGGCATGAAGCCGTGGGTTCTGTGGCCCAGCCTAGAATTCTACTGAGGGAGTTGTATAATCTCCCCGTACTTTAAAGTATTTTGGCTCTGAATTTAGGATCAAATATGGATGAGGTTTTTGTATTTCTTGCTGGTTTTTCTCTTTTTTATTTGAAGTGTGTCTCACAGAATTACGGCCTTCAGCAGTCGGGGTTTCTCCTGTTTGTATCATTCTTTCATTTGCAGTGAACATACTAAAGGGCTCCACACACACACACAAAAAAAAAAAAAAAGAAAGAAATCCATAGCTAATAGCAGTAGTAATGACAGAAGATCACCTGCCCTGTTTGTGGGCATGAAACCACAAAAGAGTGGAGCAAAATTACCAACACTAGTTAATGTGGTGTGATGTTATCCATAACTAGAATGGTGTATAAAATCAACTTAAAATACAGTGTAATTCAACAGATGGGTATTTATTTATGGCTTCAACAAATATGAATAGTAGGTTTAGTTAGTTTTGCAACTTTCTGTAAGGACTAGCTAGTGTGTTAGAAAGAAAATCTAGTAATCCCTAAGGTATAATCAGAGCTGTGGAAGCAAGTATAAATCTTTTCACGGAGAAGGGTGTATTTTAGTTGCAATCTAGTGATGTAATAATCTTACTTCAGAATAATTCTGCACTGATATTGCAGAATATTAGAAATATGCAGTATGTCCCTACTATCTTTCTGAAATAACTTCCTTTTTCATATTCATTCTCCCTCTGCCCGTCATTAGTGCTTAACTTGATAAAAGAAATACAGAATGAGACTACTGTAGAAGGCCTGACAGTAAAATATAGTAGAGCTATAGTTTCTTTTGTTTTCTATATGTCATTTATTTAATTGTATCAGACACAGGCTGAGGTTTGTTTATTTATGTTGTCTTATACCCACTGACCTGAAACCATCCTGTGACACTGTCACTGTGAAAGGTCATTCTGCCTGGAATAAATCTAGTTATGTCAGAACTGCAACACCTAGTTATAGATATTAAAGTAGGTGTTTGCCTGCTTTTGCTGTTGCTTTGCAACTCCCAGCATCTGTAAATCAAATCCATTTAGACTACTTCAGGGAAAAAAAAAAGCTGATGCCTTCCTGCCACATGTACAGTACTGCTATCAAATGGTAACTTCATGCTACTCTTCCTTTCATTTGTGAATGAAATTAAATGAATTAGGCTGCTTTTTGAAGTGTTTTCCCCAGATGACCTCTCCTGTTCCCCAAATCCACTTTGCAATTCCTTCAGTTCATCTGTGCTGCTCTCATAGAAATTTGGTTACTCCCTTTAAATCAGTGGAAAGTACTCTGAAAGAGATGTGTAGTAGCTGAAGCAACATGTTGTGGTGCTGTTTTAGGACGGGATGTTTAGTTAGCTGAAGTTGCTACTCTGTTTTGTACCTCAGACTGGTTCCATTATTGGCCTATTTTTTATTAGTGCCCCGCCACCCTAGAATTGGATGTTTTAACAGAAGATTGTGAGGAAAAGTAGCAGCTTCACAAGCTGCTGTGGCTGTTCTGTACCCTGCATAAAATGAGTTAGTTAGCTTCTGTCTGGGCCTCATTGGGCAAGATTCAACATCACAAAGAGCTCCGAAGAAATTGGCACCGTTAAACCTTAGTGTCAAAGGAAGAGATGAATCCAGGTGAAGCGGTTGGGCCTGATTGGATTGGCTGGACATGATGAGATATGATCTATGACCAGCGAAGCTTTGTAGCAGGGATGTCAAA
>NW_009918364.1:7515-28709 GCF_000696875.1 Nestor notabilis
GTGATGGCTGCCTCATATTCCATCTAAAACCAAATGAGATTTAGAGGAGCCTGCTTGATGTAGTCTGCTGTATAAGGTTCAGAAGACAGGAGTGATCATCAGTGAATTGTCATCAGTTCTTTTGGGAGTGGGGTTTGTTTTTTGTGATTAAAGAGAAACTATAATTGACATCTCCATTTGCTAGTCATGTTATTTAGTAATGGATGGTTGTTTTTCTGAAGAGTTTCTCTATTCAGTGATGATTTAATTTAGGAATTAATTCAGGGAGTTCCTACTGCCTGTAGTGTGATGCAGTAAGTCAGAACACCTAATTGCAGTGGTCCTTCCTGGCCTTCAAGTAGCCCTTTCTTATCTTATTTCCTACTTATACCTGGTTTTGGTATAAACACAGGTGCAGAAACATTAAGGATATTGCTTGAGATAATGCGAGACCTGGGAACTGAACTCTGGCCTGTTGTTCACTGGGTCTTTGCATAGGCATAAGGCTAATCTTCCTTTCAAGCAGTGTTTTACTCCTAAGGGCTTTCATCACAGTGTTTTTCATCAGCTTTGAATTCACTAGAAAAAAAGAAAAAAGATCATTCTTAAAGTCTTTGCCTAATAGCTCCTGTCTTCCAGAGTACTGATAAACACAAGCGCAAACACACCATCTCCTCTGCCCCAAAGACGTGCTCTGGCTTTAGTACCACCCTTTTAATGACAAACATTCACCTAGTTTACCATATGCATTCTTTTATCTTAGCTGTTCTCTGTGCATGTTAGGACATTTATTTCTACTCATAATGTATTTCGTGTGTGTTAGCTGTAAATATTGTGTTCATAAATCAGCCTGGACCATCCAGCCCCAAGGATGGAGACAGCTTACAATAGGTCTGTCTGCTTCGGATTGGGAGACTGTACTAGTTCTCTGTTTTTTCCATTGCTTAGCTCTGTTAGTGGCATGTTGCCAGTCTCCTGTCTCACATTAACAGGAATATTATATATTACTGAATTTAAAGTGTTTTTCCTTCAGGACTAGAAGAATGTAATGGAGCATGCATCTGGCAGTGTGACATTATTCCTATGGTGTGCAGTGTGCCCTCCACGTGGAGAATCACCACCGTGATTTCTGCTGCAGTCATCTAGGCATGAAGAGTTGTACTGTGTGCACCGAGGTAGGTCTTGGACCAGGTTGGGGGACACGTTATGTCAGGGATTGCATGCATATATACATAATGTGTAATGAAAAACTGATTAATCTCCTTTCCCTTCACCAAATTCTCTAAATTAAATACCACAGAAGTAGCAAGTCTGGATCATAATCCCAGAACACTTTTTTTTTTTTTTTTTTCTGTTTCATCCCACAGCTCCCTTTGTAATCACACCTACCTGACCTCACTCTTCTCAGCTGGGAGACGGAAACTTGTTTTACTTCCCTCATAAGATGTTTTTGGAGAATTTATTAGTTCATAAAGTATATGCATGAGGACATGCCAGTACTACAGAAATAGGTTTCAAACTGGCCCCAAACTACCAGTGTTACTCCTCATTGTCAGGTAGTTTCATTTGGACTCCTCTTCATTTGTCCTCTTGTTAGAAAGCTTGTTTGCTTGGTGTGAACTTGCGTTTTCTGCAGTCGTCCTGTTAAATTATTCCCTTTTTACTGATTTTTAAGGATCTTGTGCTCTCAAAATTCCCATGTTTGCATGAAACACAGTGCACTGAATTGTATGGTCTAAAGCAATAAATACTCTGTAAGCTTCTGATATTTTAATTGGCTTGTTTTTGGAAGTCTGAAACAGGCTGAGCTGCATGGCTAAGCTAAACTGAGTCTGTCATTCCAAAAATACTCTGAAGGAATGTATTTCTTCATGGTAGTACAGCTGAAAACACCACATTTACTGTGATTAGTGCATATCACGCTTGCATCTATGCTTTCTATCTTTATTTATGTGTACTTAAGTATGTTTCTAGGTATCTGATTCTCAGAGGCCATGTTAAACCAGTGTCTTCTGTTGTTTGTTCTGGTCTAATAAGCTCTTGATTTGCCTCGCGCAGCACATCCCAAAACTATAAACCTAAGTAAAAATAAAAGTTCCCTAGAACAGTCTGTGACCCAGAGCACATGTTGCATTTCAGGAGAGCTGGAAAGGACAATGGTGTCATCACCTGAGGGGAAACAAAAATCAGAAAGAAACGAGGAGGGGAAATTTTGGCGCTTATTTTTAGACTCTGTGGGTGAGTATTATTTTCAGCTTTGTCTGTATTAATTTCTGCAGAACACTCTGTTAACATGTGATTAGGCTGCCTACGAACAGAGTATTGTACTTGCTAGCTAAGGCTGAAGCAATCAGTCACTATCAGTCCCTGGAGACTCAAATCTACCCATTTGTACCACGATAAGGTAGCAGCCAAAGACATGACTACGGACAGTGTAGATATGTCCAAGGCATTTACAAACTAGCTAGTTGAGAAATAAACCTTACACATGTATTATACTGGATGAGTTCAGAAACATTTGTCCATGACACTGGGTCAGTCCTCCATGTAGCTGAAGATACTCTGTCACTGGATTTAATGTGAGTTAGTTTAAAGCTAACTTTTAATACATGGAGCTGTTCTCATACTTGTGATTGCATACCTTCTGCATTTACCTTCTGCCTTTAACACAAGACTACACGCTCGTAGGTTTCCTTGAAGAACATACTCCTTGTTAATCAGCACTTCATTGTCTCAGTATGCTTAAAATAAGCATTTTGTCACATTCAAGAAGATGAAACTTTATTGGTTTGCATTCTGGCACCATGCTTCATGTTGTCAAGTGCTGTCATTTGGCTTCTTTCTGTAACTTATTTACAGAGAGAGGGAGCTTGAGATTGAAACATTCTGGTAGCAATTTTCACCAGATACATATTGTATGTCTTTTAGAAGTATCTCTAATCTTAGAAAGAACAAGAGACAAAATGGGTAATAGTCTGTTCTGGTGTGCTGGAGAGGTCTAGCCTTTAGTTGCTGTATAGGACAGGGAAAAAGCTAAAATTCCCCTGTTGCACAGTGAACACAGTGAGTGTAAGGAAAGAAGACAGCATCTTACCAAAGGATCTTCTGGTTTCCTTTATAAACAGCTAAGAAGCAGCTTTACCACATCCGTCACTCAGTATTAAGCAAAGCACCTTTGAGAGGACAATAGGTGTTAGGCCTGCCTACCAAACTTCTCTTTGACTGCCTTAGAACGTGTCTGTAGTCTAAGTAACAGTACAAGCTAATACTGCATTAAAGCCAGATGGTTCTAGTTAGTCTGCAATGTTGTCTTTTAATTTGATGTGGAGGCAGAAAAGTACAATAGAGTCTGAGCTTTGCTTTGAGAAACCTGCTTTTGTCACTAGTCCTGAAGCTGTCCTTTTGACTAACTCCATGTGAGTCATTTCATCTCTGCATCACTCCCATACTTTGCAAACTCATCTGCAGAGGGACTGCTTGCTGGCTGTGTTGTACCTTACACAATAAAGACCAGATCTCTTTTGACATGATTAGATATCGCTGTCATTAAATTTAATAATTTACATAAATTTATGGTCAGAATGTTCTAAATAAGGATCAAGTGCAAAGCCTGTATTATAAATGAAGCATTAGAAAAGGCAGGAGAGGAGGCCTGATTTTTGCCTTAGTGTAGATAGAAGGAGCTAAACTCTGATGAGATAAACGAGTAGTTCACAAACCAGTCTGCAGAACCACAAAGTATTAATTCCTGAGTTCCAATAATACGTGAAGTGTTTTGAGGCCTGACTGTGGCAAAATAGCGCAGAAGTTTGAGAAGAATTGAGTTTAACAATAGATCTCTGCAGAAGACCATGTGTAGCTTTTGGAAAAGGTTTTTGTAAGCCTGTTCAATCCGCTTAGGTTCTTGGGTAGTTTACTGTTGTGAATAGATACAGTTGGGGTCTTTTGGCTATATGTTTTTTAGCCTGTCACAGAATGCATCCCGTTGCAGCTTCTTTAAGATAAAAAACCAACCCTCAAACCCAAAAGCAAACCAAAGAAAGCTTTCTTGGGGCAGATGTGCACAAAATACATGCATGAGATTCTTGTCGTGGAAAATGCAGCAGACTGTAGGTAATCATGATCTCTCGTATTAGAAAGGAAAGCTGTGAGAATTGAACAACATGCGAAGCAGAATTATTCTTGTTTCCAACGGGCTTTGGGTTATTTATTGAGTTTTATTGTGCAGCAGCTTTTTCAGAAAATTGTGAGGGCCAGGAACATACAATTAAGTCTTGTTTTGAATCGCACAACTGAAAACAAAGTCTAGAAAAAAGAAGTTTTTTGGATTACAAAATGTCAAACATATTGATATAATTATCCTTAAAAGGAGATACTGTAGGAAATAGGATGGATTAAGTTATTACAAACATTCGTGGAGTAAAAACACTATTAAAGCATTACAAGAGTCATACAACCAGTGAACCAAAAGTGTAAAAACAATGCTTTGGAAATTAATGTTTTCCCAAGAAAACTTTCCAGTAAGAACCTGGGAAACTGCACTTTTCCTTGTGGGTAAAAAAAGTCACATTCCAACTTTAAAGAGATAGTGCTTCTGGAGAATTTACACACTCGGAAAGCACTCTATCTCCTTAAAAACTATAAAAAAATGAAGTTTAAGGACTTAATATAGGTTTGTTTGGGTTTTTTCACCAGTGTATGCCTGTTACTCTCTTTGTGTGTTTTTCCATGTGGATGGTGAAAGTAGATGGGACAATTTCACAATTGCTTCCATTTCTTTTTCTGACTCCTGTGTACTTGCAGCTAGCTGTGAATTGCTGCTAGTGGAAAAACAATAATAAAATCACTCCAGGGAACAGAGTGCACAGCATATTTTGTTCACATGTTAACGTGTATGTTGGTAACCCTTCTCCTACCCTGGCTGGCGTAAGCTTGCTTTTGGTGAGCCCTGGTTTGCTTTGCTAACAGGCTGCTTTGCTAATGAAATGAGAAACTTTAACTGCTGTTTCAAATCCAGTATGTGCTGGTAGCAACTTAATGGTTGTTTTCTGTAGGGTTATTTTTAAGTGACCCGTAAATAAACAGTTACACAGTCTTAGATGTGTTCCAGCCTAAATGACAAATGCAATTGGTCTTAATTGGTTTTCTTGGTAGTTCTCAGAGAGAACCTTGACTGGTTAGTCTTAATATTGCTCATTCCTTTGACTTCTGCTGGTGGTTCTTGGAAGTTTCTCAAGGCATTGTGGATTGAAACACACTTGAAATGGTGTAAGAGTGAAGTCTCACCCTCTTGCTGACAGAAGTGGACCTTTTGCGTAGACAAAGGACTTGAGTCTCCAGGGCTGTCACATCTGATATCCTTCACTGGTAACAAATGAACAGGAAAAAAAGAGAGCACAGAAGCAGACTCTTCCTGCTTCAGCTCCCTATGGAAGTACAGACTTGAGCTTATACCAAGTACCAGGAAGCACAAATACATACATACATATATATAAAATTTTATTTTTTAACTGTGTAGTGCCAGATATATAGATGAGAGTGTGGAAAGATTCAGAAATGATGGGATGTTTGTATGGCCAGCAAGAACATCCAGATTTGTTACAGTAATGATATTTAAAACAAAGTACAGCAACATCAGAGAGGAAACCAGAGAACCCTTTTCACTCTTGGTGGTGAAGGAGGGACTTCTTTTTTGGATTGGTGCTTCTTGAAGTGACTTAAATTTTTCTGTGAAGCATTTAGTCATGGCCAACGTCAGGAAAAGGAGAGTGGACACTGTACATGGTATGTTCTAGCAATTCCTGTGCTGACAATATTGCCAACAACATTCAATGTCAAGACACAAAGGCTTGGTCCCACAATTACTGTGGATCAGAGAAATAAGGGGGAAAAAAAAAGGGGGGCGGATGTAAGGCCTGATTTAAGAAAGACTTGAAAAACAGCCATTCCTGGGGGAGCGCTGACAGTGCTCTCCTGTCAGTGGGAGGGAGTTCTGACCATTCTGACCCAGCAGTGCCCATCCTCCTCCTGCCTTTTTTCTTTACCTTTGGGTTGGTTTTTTTTTGGCTTAGTTAACTGTACAGATTACTCAGTTTTCCTGTGTAGAAACTCAAACAGAGGAAATAATCCCTGGATTTCTAAATTCAAGCAGCTTTGAAATCAGTAATAGTTTTGAAGAAAGAACAATGATCTTTCTAGTAGTGGGTGGCATAAAGAGACTTTTTTCCATTTGAGGCTTTTTCTTTTAAAGATATTTGATTTACATTGATTTAACTTGGTGTGGGAATTGAAAGTCTGACTGTGAAACTTCCTGTTCTGAGTTGTGGCTTGAGTGAGTTGCTGGGTGAATGTGTTTTACCACTCTTGTATCCTCTGTCTTGCGCAATGATCCTTGATTCTGATGAGTTTCCATCACATGCGTGGGCTCAATGAGGCAGCGCACTCACGACTGGTTAAAAGCACAGGAAATCTGTGCTTCTATTCAGACCTCCTCTGGTTTTGAGAGAATTACTTCATTTCTTTCTTTTACCTGTTTGTCAGTACAGAGTAACTTTTATAAGTGCTTTGAAACCCTAATGAAGGACTTGTTGAAATCTTTAGGTGGAGGTTATGCATTGTATTCTACCAGGTGCTTCTTTACTGAGCTGGTAAATAACCTCAGTACTTGGAAGCGGAAATATTCTACTTTGCCTTCCATTCTCAGAACCCACTTTATTATTCTTTCAGTAAATTGGTACTTTTCCTGTTTCCAGTACTTTTAAGTTTTTTGTGCAACATTGTAAGCTATCTCTGACAGTTCACACTTAGTCCTCCACTTTGAGCTATGCCACATCAAGCAGGTTGGTACCAGAGGTTTCCCTTGAGTTAAAGCACGTAAGAAACTGTTCTGTCTTTTCAGGCTATGCAGAGATAGCCTTTAAGTTACAGCAGCTTCTACAGATGTTTCCCCTCTTCTAACTACTTGTGTCAACAGGAAATGGCCAGTATTATGCATAGTGGCTCCCAAACTTCAAACTTGGGCAAGCAGTACAGAAAGAAACCACAGGCTACAGGTATGCTGGTAAAGTACCAGTTTAAGGAAAGGATTCTGAGCTCTGGAACTTCATTGTACATGCATGAGAGCTTTTGCATGGTTTGAGCTGGGCCAACTAGAACTTCCCCCGTTTCTGATTGCAGTTCAAGAGCTGTTGTGAGCCAAAGTCTGATCATACAAAGCATTCGGCGTTCAGCTATCCTGTTTTAGAGATGGGTAACTTGAAGTTGTAGACATACATTGTGGCCAACGGCATGAAACACTCCCACAGAACAAGCTCGGACTTGTTGAAATTAATGATGCAGATCTATGCACAGTATCTGGAATACAGGTGGAAAATAGATAAATTTATGTTGATTGTATAATCCCATTAATGACAAATTGCATATTGAAGCTCATGTCCTAAGTATTTCTAGATAATTCTTTTTAATATTAAACAGATTAGTTTTACACTGAAATTTATACTGACATTAATAGTTACTACTTCTTTATGTTTTAGGTACTTTTCTCTCTTCCCTGAGTCAATTAACATAAACTAGAGGTCAGAGCAGCCCTTCATGATGAAGATGTGCTGGTTTTACCTGACTCATTTCTCATGAACAAAATAAATTAGGAAAGAGTCTTTGAATCTTTTTAGTGGAATGAGAAGGACTTTAAAAATTATTTATGTGCTTGAGCGTATGCTGTGCCCAAGGTTCTCTTTTTGAAGAAAGTTTTCAGATTCTTACAATTACATTGGTCTTCTGCACCTCAGAGACCTAATGAGGATGTCTGGGAGCACTTACTATAGAGCATTGGCTGCATGACCTCTGCTGAGATGCAGAGGCTTTTGTGCTCAGCCTGACAACACAAATCCTAAGCATAACTTTGGGTGAGCTGTCTTTCATGGGCTGGTTTGTGTTCAGTTTAGCAGCTCCTTGGAGTTAGTTGACCAGCAGCCCTGTGCCAGTGTTGTGTTTCTAGAGACTGTACAATCAGAGAATGTTGTATCTGACCAGTCAATACAGTTTTGCTCCTTGGCTCCCCTTCCATTGCTCTGTGAAATATTTGCAGAATCTGTATTTCGTGACTGGCCCAGTTACTGATTCATCTCCTGTACTGCTTATCCCACTTAGGGCTCATGTTATTTTTTCAGAGATGACCTCCCTTGCTCACAAACCACAGCCAGTTTGGGTTTATTTCCCTCCCTGCCCTCTCTCCCTGGCATGCTAATAGTGATTCTAACTGGCTGTTAACTTCTACTCTACTGCAGTTGTCACTGAGCCTTTCCAAGTTAAACATTGCAAATGAAAATCAGAATCTGCCTGGCACTGTCTGCAGTTGGAGATTCAGTTAGCACTTTAGGAGGTGATGGTCATTACCAAATGTCAGCCTTGGAGAGATTCAGCAGATGGGAATGCTCTGGTTTAGATTATCTGCCCATGTGTTTGTTTAGACAGTCTCAGGAGCACTTCAAATGTCTCTAGAAGCCAGCATTCCAGTGCACTGCAATCCAGACCACTGGAGAAGAAGGGAAACACGGAGGTACATGGAACTGTTTGTAGTGTACATGAAGTGCTTTCAAATAAGATTTTGAAATTTCACAAACAGTGCATATTCCTATTTGCTTGATCTGTGTAGCAGCAAAATCCATTAAGAAAATCTGGACTGAGACAAGTGCAAAGAAACTGAACTCCTCCGCCACCTCTGGAAACAAGGTGATCAGATCTTCTAGTTACTCAGTTACTGATAGATGCCTGTGGGAACAAGTTGTCAGGAACAGTAGCTAAAACTTATTAGAAGCCATTGTTTCTTGCTTTTCCTAGAGCTAAAATAAAATGAGAAGAGGATCTGTTGCCTGGCATATCTCCAGAGGAGTTTTAGGGATGTTATTAATCCAATTATATAAGGAAAAACATTGGGTAATGGGCAAAAATGGCAAGGCATCTATGTGACTTTGTTGAGTTTTTCTAGGTCCTCATTGTTTTTGCTGCTGAGTGAGAAGAGTCTTTCTTGACACGGGCAATTTAAATGGGTAGCTCCTTTTGGTGATGGGTATGAGTGAAATAAAAGCATAGTGCAAAACTTGCAGTACCTTGCTTAAGGTAATTTTCTGTGTGTGACAAGACTAAACTTGGCATTTCTGTATTTTACTAAGTTTTCTTTTTAGTATTAAAGACCGGAGAGACTTCAAACCTAATTTCTCATTTTAATGTGCAGATTATATTCTGACTCTTGCAGGATCATATCTTTTTATATAAAGCTTTTCAAATGTTTTCTGTTGATAAAAGCCTTAGGTGGGCATCAGGAGATGGACTAAGAAATTGCTGACTTAAGTCTTGTAATCTTCCCGTACTGCATTCCCATAAGGGAGTCATGGATAAGTGTAACTGTGCAAGCTAATGTTCTAATCCTTGAATCCCATTCAGTGGCTCAGCCATTGGATCTGATGGAAGTTTTGGGCACCTGACACATTACAGGATTCAGATTTTTATATAGGCTTTAAATTCATGACAGATTGTCAGTGTAGAGTTCAAAATGATTAACTTAGTGCTGTTACTCTGAATTTGAGTATGTTGTATTCTGTGAACAAACCAGACTGGAAACTTCAGTGACGTCTTTTGGAAGGACTGAACTTCCAGGATCCAGATTGGAAAAAAGCGTCAGGACCAAACATAATCTATAGCATCAAGGACTTTCTTTAGTATTGCCAGCTAAGAATGGGAGTGGAGTTTGTGATAGCCCAGAGCTTATGTTCTTAGCTTCTGAGCAAATATGCTGTCCATACCCCTGCTGAGATAAAGGCTTGCTTTGATGTTACAGATAACTAACTATAAGGACAAAGAGATAAAATTAACACAAATTAGTTGAAAATAGAGAATTAGACAAAAGGAAAAAGTACATACAGATGGTTAGAAGCACCTAAAATCTGGTGTGGTGCAATGACTGCTGAGTCAGCAAGCAATTTTTTATGAATGAGAAATCTATTAAAAAAGGGAAACCACTTAAAACTTGCCCTAGAGCAGTTGTGACTTCTACACCTCTTTGGTTGTTTGTTTTTTTTTTGTTGTTGTTCATAAACACTTCTGTCTCCTGCAAAAATACTTATGAAGATAATTTTTAATATGGTTTGGTAAGTTTTGTTGCTTGACTTCATTGCTCCTGCAAATCAGCAAATGAATTCCACTTGCAGTTCAGGGGTTTTTTCCTATTACAGGGAATGCCTATGCCAGATTGCTGTTCCTACCCTTACCTTTAAACCTCACACACCATAGGAACTCTGTCTTGCAGGAATACACAGCTGTGGCAAAATGTAATGGGCATGTGGAAAGATCTCAGAGGGCCAGACTATGATGCATATTTTGCTAGTGCTGATCCATTAAGTAACTTCAGACATATGTTGAATAGCACATTTATCTCACATTTAATTGTTAAATACAGTCACTGGAATTGTTAGATACATGTCACAGCCCTTTGGTCTCAACTTCACATGACAATCATTCTATTTATTTCACTCTAGCTATCCTATAGCTGATTTATACCAAATGTGGCAGGTAAGACTCTCATAGAGTGATTATAGTCAAATCATTGCAGTTTGATGCCAGCGTAAGATGAAACTGTGTCTTTGAAATCAGATTTTTCCCTGGAGTACGGAAGAGGAAAAAGAGAAGATGTTCTCCTTACTGAGGCAGTTGGTGGGGTTTTTGCTTGCTTGTTTATGCAGAAGTTTGTGACTTGTTAATGTTCCATGCTGTAGAGAGGAGGCTGGTGTTGTTGCAAAGTACATAAAGAAAATAAGCCTAGAGCAGAAAAAGTCTAAAAATCAGAGAAGGCTGCAGAGCTGGTGAGAAAATGAGAGGTGACATGAGAACAGGAAGGAAAGGGGAAGGTTATGTCATTAGAGACTGGAATTCAATGTTTTGATGAAACTCCATGGATACAGGAAGGAGGAGGGCGGGTAAAAATAGCTAAATGAAAATGGTATGAGTTCTAAGAATTCAACTCTCTGAAAAGAAAGAAATATATGTTCATGCTTAAAAACAGGCAGAAAAAGTTATGTGGTTTTATGAAGCATTGGAAAGAAGGAGAAAAGAAAGGGGCAAAAATTGCTGACTGCAATTTCTGGAGGTTTGTTTCCTCTGCCAACCAAAACTTAAAATCTTCTGTTATTATCCACATTTCATCCAAATCCTCAGTGGCTTCATTCCCGAGAGAGAACACTTTTTCAGTAAAGTCATCTTATCAGAAGACCTTGGACACTGGTCAAATCTGAGGGGTTTTATGGGGGGCTGAGCACATGCAAATGTTTACAGATACGGAATTCTCTCCCTCTCTGGTACAGAACACTGCTTGCTGATCACTGTAGGAGAAAATGGCCATAATGCATACCATAGTTTACTTTGCAGGACCTAAATTTGCCCAAAGCCAGCAAGCAATTAGACTGAAGTCTCCGGGTTTTTTTTTGTACTGAATTGTACATGCTGACATCCCCCTCACAGAGATTCACAGCTGATCTGTAACACAGAAAGCTCTTACTGCAAGAAAAAGAGAGGAAGAAAATCAACCAATTTACTTGGGTTTTGTTTTTGTTAATTTCTGAGCAGATGGTAACATACCACAATGGAAGTTTTATAAAAATTTCCATCTTTTAACTGAGTGCAGGCCTGAAGCTTTTCCCTGGTGAAAAGGCAGAGCGTGAGTCACTCAGCACGCTCCGTGCTATCTGCATGGGATTTCACTCTCTATTCACAAGACTCGGAAAGCTGTTCCATTACAGTAACTGCTTTTTCCCCCCCAAACCCCCTACCTGGGCAAATGGCCAATTCCATCATCTGAGGCTCTGCACTAGGAACAAGGAAGGTAGAGTCTGAGTAGGGGATGTAATGCACAGACAATGGGAGAGGCACGACTCCAGAGTCCAAGAGCAGGAGTCCATCTCTAAAGCTTCAACTGTCAAAAGAAGTGACCTGAGTTATGATTTCTCTAGTCTGAATTCACTAATTGAAAAATTATGGCCTGGTTTTAAAGTGAGGGGCTATATTGCCTGCGGAGTGGTCAGCACCTACTGCATCTTGGCCCTAAATTATTGCTATGGAGATCAAGAGTCTAAACATCATTTTTGTTTGGATTCCATTTGAAATGTGGTACTGATTGCTTGGGACAAATAAGGCCTAAACATGCTGAATGTGATTTTCTGCAGGTCTACTGATTTAATAAAATCACAGAGTGGTTTGGGTTGGAAGGGACCTTAAAGTTCATCCAGTTCCAACCCCTGCCACAGGCAGGGACACCTTCCACTAGAGCAGGTTGCTCCAAGCCCCTGTGTCCAACCTGGCCTTGAACACTGCCAGGGAGGGGGCAGCCACAGCTTCTCTGGGCACCCTGTGCCAGTGTCTCAGCACCCTCACAGGGCAGAACTTCTACCTAAAAGCTCATCTCAATCTCCCCTCTGACAGGTTAAAGCCATTCCCCTTATCCTGTCCCTCCAGGCCCTTGTCCAAAGCCCCTCTCCAGGTTTCCTGGAGCCCCTTTAGGCCCTGGAGCTGCTCTAAGGTGTCCCCTTCAGGAGCCTTCTCCAGCTGCCCCAGCCCAGCTCTCTCAGCCTGGCTCCAGCGCCGCGGGCCCTCGTAGCGGCTCCGTGGCCTCCTCTGGACTTGCTGAAGCAGCTCCGCACCCCTCTTGTCTTGGGGGCCCCAGAGCTGGATGCAGTACAAGCTTTGACCTTAGAGAGCTAGAGCAGTTCAAGCTTTCCAGTGTATAGTACTGTTCAGCTTAGTGAAATTATAGAACTTTGCTGGGGGGTGGGGTGGAGTGTGGAATATAAATGGATTTTTACATTGAGGCTTCCAGGCACTTGTAAAATCCTTTGGTTCTCTCTAGGGCCCTGGCTGCAGTCTCTGGTGCCTAGTCCTCAACACACAGCATCTTCCTGAAGAGCCTGGTGCTCATCATTTGGGTCAAACACACGTAAATCAGAATTACCTTGGAGAAATCAAATCGGGGTCTGAAATCTGCAATTTGGAATTTCCTTTGTATCATCTCAAGGTGGTATCTACGCCCATTTGGGAATGGAGATGTGAAAAGGGGCATGAGATGTATTGCTCCTCAGTTGATTACATTAATGGGTGTGTTAGAAATGCAGAAATATCGATGGGTGGATATATCATTTCCCAAGCTGTCTGTCATTCAGGAAAAGATTAGATCATTATCCTCAGTCTGTGTGATGTTTATTGATATTTACTGACACCTAGAAGAGAGGTGAATGGCATCTTGTTGGATGGCAAGGATAATATGGAACACAATTCCCCCTAAAGAAATAGCTCACATACCTTATATAATGAATGAGCTCATTTTGCTTGTGTTTGCCAGAAACAATAAAAGTTAGAAAATGTCCCAGTAATTAAAATAAAGTGTTACCCAGATTTATGGTGAGAAATGTGAAATGTCAGGCAATTGAGTGCAGCTCCACACTCACAAATAAGCTTCACATTCGTTAGAACAGGTTGCATTCATTACTAAGAACAGTGTGGGTCCAGTGCTAGCCCCAGAAGGCAATGAATGGTTTTGCCTGCACAAGGAAAGCAAGCAGAGGGGAGGAAAAGGTGCCAGCTGGCGTGTCAGCCCATGGGTTGTGGGTCCTAATGGTAATGCGGCAAAGTGCACAGTACAGACATGATCATTGCTTCAAGATGGGCTTTAGGTTACATGATGGATAGTAGGAAGAAGAGAGAGAGGGTACCATTCTCAGGCCTGACACATGCAGAAAATAAACCCAGCAGAAATTTTTGAAGGGTAGAGTTAAAGAAGGGGAATCTAAGCAAGGCCAGCCTTTCCTGCAGCCCTTCCTCTCACAGTCACTGGTTTAATACAAATGCTGTACCTATACGTGGTATAGAAGTTAAGAACAGGAGCTTATCGCTTGCTTGAAATAATCTTGAACCCTAATTATTCCAGAGACCTTTTTCTTTTTTTTTTTGGTCAGAGGGCCACATAAGACAAGTGAAGTGGGTCTAATTTATATAAGTACTGTGCATATGGACATGGGGAATACTGAAAGTGGAGGACTGTTGGAAACAGGAGCGAAGCTCACTGACAGTCTGGTGTAAGCTCATCCGAGCAGTACCTGTGCAATTATGCTGAAACACTACATCGCCTTTCTGCTCTGTTCAGCTAGAAGAGGGTAGGCTGCAGAAATGTCCTTCTGCTGTGATGCAGTGGTTGGGATACTGAGAACCTGCTGCCTTAAAATCACTTGTTGTGAGTTTCTCCACTCCTCTTTTTGGACATAACATTTGAAGAAACTTGAAAATGCTTTATGTAAAAACTAGTCTGACAATTGAAGCTGTCTAGAAACTAAAATGTTGACTGCCTTTTCCTGAAAAAGAGAACAGGGCAATGGTAAATCACAGGCACATCACTGAATACCAGTCTGGTGGAAGACTTTATCTATCCGATTCTACCAGACTGAATGTGCCTGAAGTGTCTGATTCAAAAACCACATTGTCTGGCCCATGGGAGCATGAAAGAAGTCTTACAGACAAACAAACAAACTCCCAAACCTATTATCTTTTAGTGCTGGATTCTCTTTTCAAATAAAGTACACTTGGGAATAGTTCTAGGAATACCAGTGGAGTTTTGTTAGAAAAAAAAATAGTCATGAAGTTAAAGCAGTTGATTTTAACTTGGTAAAAGATTTGGATCCAGATGAGGATCTGCAGGGTGGCCTTAAGCCAGCTGTATATCCACTCTGTTCCTCAGTTCCACATCTGTAAAATGACAGTATGAATTTGTTTCTTTATCACTACATGCTGGTAAGAAAAATCTCATAATGCTAATGAGGTGTGCATGTGCTTTAGTCACAGGTTCATTCAGAAGGCCACAAATATAATACATATGAGATCATCCCATAAAAATTTGTGAGAAAGGAGAAGAAATTCCAGATTTTTAGGACAGCATGTTCTGAATTACTGAAGTGATGATGCAAGCACTTATCTCCATGGAGTGCTCTGTGTGTTATTTATAGGAGACACAGGCCTTCAAAATAAATTGCAGGTTCACATGTCAGACCAGCAGATAGAGGATCACTTTACAACAAGCAGTAGATACCATGAATTTCAAGCAGACCATGGGGCTCATTCCCCACCATGATTTTCCATCTTTAACTCTTGTAAAGTATCTACCAAATAACATGGGAAAAGAGATTAGAATCAGAAGCCTTAGTGATAAGCCAACCAGCACATAATAAGGTCTTAGCTTCTTTCTAGTAAAGGTGCACTTAAGCTTATCAATATTATTTGCAAAATATGGATACCATGATGATGGGAAATGATCTCAAAGGTGGAAGAGATTACAGAAAAGATACATACATTCCCTGAAGTCTGAGAGGGGCTGTTGAGGAAGGGAATGTTTGGCTTCCCAGTTGCAGATGGGTTTCAGGTAAAATGGAAATGAGGCAGTATTAAGCATACCCTCATGCAAGCTGATACATGCTGATTGTAGAGCCCAGCTCTCTTGCCCTTTTACTCACCACAGCAGCTGCAGAAGATCAAATCAGTATTCCCACAGCTTCTCTGCATGATAGAGTGTGTGTGGGAGGGCAAGGGAGGGGAGTTAACCCACTTTGTTTTGGTGAAGCTCAAAGCTGAGGTTTTGCTAATCAGTAACTCCTGTAGTGCAAGGTTGGCACACTCATTTCCTTTGATACTCATTGCTTGGGACATACTAGACAGCTGTAAGCCTTGAGCTAGGGGAGACACTTTGCTTAAGTCTTTGGTTTAACATTGTCTTAAATGTGTTGATTTTTTTCTTCCTAGAATGGCTGTAGTAGCTGTTTGGTTACAGCCTGTGTAAGAATCATGCAAGGAGGAAATGCTGAGGGTGGACAGAGCAAACAGTTCCATTGCTCTTTTTACAGGGACAAGGCTTTGGCTTGGTGTGCCTCTCCCTTTCTCTGCTGGATGTGTATGCTAGGCCTTGTTTGCTTATTGCTGGATATGCTGGGAATGAAAGATTCTGTGTTAATATAAATGACAAAAAGTCTATGCAGCCCTAAATCACTTACCAGGACTGTTCTGTAAGCTCCTTTGGGAATCCCAGGAGTTCCAGCTTGTATTCCCCTCTCTGGCTCTGCCTTTTCCCATAAATTAATTTTTTATTGGCGGTAACGTGTCTTTTTTTGTTTAATGAGGTGTTTGGCAGCATCCACTGGGGCATGTAGGTGCAGGGTGGGTGGTGGGAGGGGCAGCCCTGAGCAACATACCAGGGGCTTGGGATGAAAAGACTGTAGAAGATGGAGAGTTCTTTCGTGTGCTTTAGCAGCCCCTCACCTCCCGTATCCCCTGGATTCCTCATGATTTCTTGCCATTTAAAAGTGAATTTTAGGTGTGAGAGCAAGTCATGTTTTAAGCGGGTCATATGTTCATTACATATGTTAATCATGGCTGTATGCCCATTAGTCAAACTCTGTGACAATTCAAGCCAGTTCTTAAGTTTGCTATAGTCAGCTTTTGTTCTGAAGAGCCTGCTGAATTGTGTTCGCATGATAGCTTCTCTGCTGGCCAGCATGAGGGACCTGTGGAGCAAAAAACATCCACTGCTGTAACCTGAGCTTAAAGGCCAAGTCTCATCCTAGGTGATTATCATCTGAGGATCAGGAATAGAGGAAAATAAGGATGTCTTATTGATCAAGAGGTTCTGTACTTTGGGAAGAAGTAAAGGACACAGAAGAAGATAGGCTGTGGAGCTGAGCTGCACAGGAACTGAGCATTGTGAACGAGGTTAAGAAAACAGTGATGACTTCTGAATTCATGGGGTTCTCTTCTGAATGGTGGTGGAAGCTGCTATAAACATGGTAAAATATAATCAGTTAGCTGAACCAAACCCATGAAATACTGCATAGCAAGCTGCCACCACTGAAAAGATGAGATATGTTTGGCAGAGAAAGGAGAGGCAAGACCCTGGAGAGGAGCAGTGTTTCAGAGAGAGGCTGCTTTAACATCTATGCCCAGGTCATGAATGCTAAAAGGGAAGAAGATGAGATCTCTTCTGGTTTGCATATGCCTGCTCTGCGCATATGCCTTGGAGTACGTTTCCAGCATTCCCAAATTCTGTCACTGAGATTTTTTTCTTCAGTTTATTCCTTGGACTTGAGGTTCTCTCAAAGTGAGGAAGACTGTATGAGGCACAGTCAGGCTGGCTCTGCCCTCCAGGAGGTGGGGGCCGGCCCTGTAGCTCCTTAGCCTGAGTTGTTCAAAAGTTCAATACAACTTGGGTATTTTCATTGAAACCCCACAGGATGGCTGGATTGGGGGTCAATCAATAACCTGTGAAAGGGGAGCTCTGCTTTTTTGTCCTCACTCTGGACTTGTTTTCTCACTCTTCCCGTGATTTGGACCCTACAAGGCTTTCAAGCTGCCAAAGGTAGAGATTCTGCACGATGGCAATCTTGTTCCATGATTGGATCATCCTTTTAAACCACCTTCAAAATTTGGCTCAAAGGAGTGAGCGGCAGAGCCTAGATTTTTTTTACTCTCTTGTAGCACTGTTACCTTAGACACACAGTTACAAATCGCATCCTTCAAGTCATAGCTTTAAGGAATCATTTTTGGCCAGGGGTGGAAAGGGATGGAACGCAGGACAGCAAGGTGAAGTGCATATTGTTCTGTTGCCATCAGGCAAGTGAAGAAAATCCATTCACTTGTGTTTGCTGCTGTTTGAATCAGGCTAGGGACAGTAAGTGACGTGTGCTGCTGTTCTCCTACCTGTTAGTAACTTTATAAATGCTGAATGGCTTTATGAGGAGAAAAATCATAGAATCATAGAATAGTTTGGGTTGGAAAGGACCGTAAGATCATCTAGTTCCAACCCCCCTGCCATGGGTAGGGACACCTCACGCTAAACCATGTCGCCCAAGGCTCTGTCCAGCCTGGCCTTGAGCACTGCCAGGGATGGAGCATTCACAGCTTCCTTGGGCAATCCATTCCAGCGCCTCAGCACCCTCACTGTAAAGAACTTCTTCCTCATATCTAATCTAAACTTCCCCTGTTTAAGTTTGAACCCATCACCCCTTGTCCTAGCAATACAGTCCCTGATGAAGACTCCCTCCCCAGCATCCTTACAGGCTCCCTTCAGACACTGGAAGCTGCTTCAAGGTCTCCACACAGTCTTCTCCGGGCTGAACAGCCCCAACTTTCTCAGCCTGTCTCCATATGGGAGGTGCTCCATCCCTCTTATCATCCTCGTGGCCTCCTCTGCAGGTGCTCCAGCAGCTCCATGTCCTTTTTATGTTGAGGACACCAGAACTGTACACAATACTCCAAGTGAGGTCTCACAAGAGCAGAGTAGAGGGGCAGGATCACCTCCTTCGACCTGCTGGTCACGCTTCTTTTGATGCAGCCCAGGGTACGGTTGGTTTCTGGGCTCAAGTACACACTGCCTGCTCATGTCAAGCTTCTCATCAACCAGCACCCGCAAGTCCTTCTCCACAGGGCTGCTCTGAATCTCTTCTCTGCCCAACCCATAGCTGTGCCTGGGATTCCCCCAATCCAGGTGTAGGACCTTGCTCTTGGCTTGGTTAAACTTCATGAGGTTGGCATCGGCCCCCTCACAAGCGTGTCCAGGTCCCTCTGGATGGCATCCCTTCCCTCCAGCGTATCAACCGAGACACAGCTTGGTGTCGTCGGCAAACTTGCTGAGGGAGTTAGTTTGGTCACTAACCCCTGAGCTCATTAGCTTATTGATCCAAACGGTGACAACTGATTATCCCTACAGCCAGGACACTGCAGTAAGATTCACATAGGGTGCCCTGGGAATGCCAGAAGAACCCGATTCAGTTCCAGCTCTGCTTCCCTTGTGCTTTTTAAAGGGCGGAATTCCCCACTGGAATGACCACACACTTATCCTGTTATCCAAGGTTATCTTAAGAAATCTTTATCAAGTGCCAACTCATGTAACTCAGAAATTTCAGAATGGTTTACATCTACCTATACACCTCCCCACTCATAAGTACCAATTTTGGGTTAACTCCTCCCAGAATAGATCTTGCAACTTCTTGGAGCACAGTAAAATCCTAAAATAACCTTATAAATGAGCTATTAGTGTATAAATCAAACCTGTAACCAGTCTGTGAAGTGTTGTCGAGGGGTGGATTTTCAAGGCTGTGCAGCATCCTAAAGCTCACCTAGAAAATTATAGGACTTGCTAGGTGATAAATACCATGGAAGTCCCAAGCACCTCACTGGGCTCTTTGGCCTGAAAAGGGGTTGTGTAAATAGTTGATTTTTCTATAAATTAAAAGAACATTTCTATTGACTTGGGCCCATTGCTGACCACCTCAGACAGTGACATTTTTATTTTGGTTGATCTTAAATTCACAAGTATTTTTTTTCCTTGTGACTTTTTAGATGTTTTGAAATTCACTTAGTTTGGTGCGTATCTAAGAGAAATATGTTCAGAAAATCACAGTCTCTTTAAAAGTAAACCTCTCAAGATTTGCTTCAGCCAAAAGGACAAGAAGCTGGTAAGCATTTTTGAAATAATTTTCTGTCAGTGGAATCAGTCTGTTGATGAAAAATGGAAGTATGTGATTGAAAAAAGACCACCTGACTCTCAGATAGCTTTTTCAGCAGAGTTTGAAGCCTCATGCTGCTGGTTCTGGGTAGTTTGGCATACCCCAGTTTCGCTGTAAGGGAAACAATCAATGAGGATGATGACCTTTAGCAGGTAATGGCCAAAGGAAAGAAGCGAAAGAAGTAACCTTGTTGTGCAGAAATTGTTTTATTTCAGTACCAGCATATCACAATTAGAAATGTGAATGTGCAGTAGAAACGTGGAGAAATTGGATGTTTGCTGCTATAGAGAATTTACTGTCTAACATGAGCTACAGCAGGAGTTTTGATGCGTCACATTTACATGCACACTTTTATTTTCCACTTAACTTTCCTTCTCCACAGTGCTCACAATAGGCCCTTCCCAAATGTTTTGTCAGAGAGCTGCACCATGCAGCACAGCCCCGGATAATCCCCAGTTCTTCCTGACTAAGCAGGCATCCAAAACCGGCAGGGGACTGGGGTGAATTCGTTCAGGATATACTTCTCCTCTGCCTGTGTAAACACATGCATAAACATGATAACCCCCACTTGGTGTGAGAGGTGGGACACGGTGCTTGTGAGAGGCACCGCATTCTGCAAGCAGGGAGGGAAACAAATTGCCTGTTAAATATGGAAAATGGAGTCTGCTTTTTGTTCTGGGCCTTTGGAATCTGTGGGTGGATTGGAACTGGCAGGCAGGGAGCAAACCCCCCCCCACCACAGGGCTGTGTGGTTCAGAAGTTTACAAGAGTGTTTGTGTTCCAGGAGCTGTTGGCCTTGAAGCCAGTGGAGAGGGGGAGGAGAAGAGGGAGAGAGTGAGAAAAACTCTGTGGTGTTGGGGCCCTTCCTCAGAGATATTTTTCCCCTCTCCTTTCTCCAGCTAGAGGGCTTTGGAACTGGAGCGAGACAAACAGCGACTGGGTGAAAGAGTAGTATTGTTTTAAAATGCACAGCACTCACAGTCTGTCATCGCGGGAGGCAGACACTTCAGAAGCCACAGCCACCTTCATCCCAAATGACAGCTCTCTCGCTCCCTCTTCCCCTGCCCTGCTGCTGTTTAATTCTGCAGAGTCTGTGGGCTGTAAAGAAATGGGAGTTTTACTGTATTGTTACTGCAGGATTTGGAAGTTGGTTTCTGTCCCATCATGAATTTAAGGTTCAGAAGCTGCCACTCTTAACTGCTCACCATCTGGGTATTGCAGATACAGAAACTGAGGCACAGAGAGACAGAACAACTTGCCTAAGGCAACAGGAAGTCTGTGGGAGATCTGGGAATGGACCCCAGATGTCCCAAGTTTTCTGCCTTAACCACAAGACCATCCTTTCTGTCTTTTTGGTAGTCCCCTCTGCTTCAGGAATTCCATTTATGAATTCCACCCATAAATGATCCAGTGATTGACTTGCGTAAAAGACTCACTTGGGAGGGGACATGGCACCTCTCATGAAGTGAACTGCAGTTCCTGCTGCCCTGGCTTGCGGGAGGGTAAAGGAGAGGGAGTGAAATGTAACCCAGCTTCCAGAGCTAAGGAGCTTCCCTATTGCCATCCAAACCTCCTGCAAGCGTTAATCATGCTCTTTAAAAGAATCAGGAAAGCCACACATGATGTTTGAGTGTA
>NW_009918364.1:28724-30574 GCF_000696875.1 Nestor notabilis
CTGGCCACATCTATTTTAGTGAGTTTAAAGAAATAATGACTGGAATTGGACTAAATCCATCTAGGGAATTATGCTGCTGCTGTTCTCCACTGTATCCGAGGGCCTTTGGTGCTTGTCAGTTTGATTGCTGTATCCCTGATGAGCTTCCCTGTGAATCTGGTATTTCCGCTGTGTCACTAACAGGACTTCTCCAAGAGAAGGCTGAATGCTGGGAAGGTGTCGTGGTTCAAGCCCAGCCGGCAACTTGGAACCACGCAGCCGCTCGCTCACTCCCCCCCTTTTCCTTCCTCCCCCCGCTCCCGGAGGGATGGGGAGGAGAATTGGAGGAAGGTAACTCCAATGAGTTGAGATAACAGCTCTCCAGTAACTAAGGTATAATACAAATCACTACTGCTACCAATAATAATGATAAGAGGAATAACAAGGAAAAAGGACACAACCGCTCCCCACCCGCCGACCGATACCCAGCCCGACCCGAGCAGCGATCTGGGCCTTCCGGGTCACTCCCCCCAGTTTCTATACTGGGCATGACGTGCTGTGGTATGGAATACCCGTTTGGCCAGTTTGGGTCAGGTGTCCTGCCTCTGCTTCCTCCTGGCTTCCCCTCCTCTCTG
Organism: Nestor notabilis; assembly: GCF_000696875.1. Taxonomy (NCBI): domain Eukaryota; kingdom Metazoa; phylum Chordata; class Aves; order Psittaciformes; family Psittacidae; genus Nestor; species Nestor notabilis. The sequence goes on from NW_009918364.1 coordinate 29,339, forward strand.
GCAGAGCATGAGACTGAGAAAGTCCTTGGTCAGAGTAAACATTACTTAGCAACAACTAAAAACATCGGTGTTATCAGCATTGTTCCCAGACTGAAAGTCAAAAACACAGCACTGCACCAGCTACTAAGAAGGAGAAAAAATGACTGTTGTAGCTGAACCCAGGACAGAAGGGTTTTCTTTCTAACAAAGTGCACCCTTTGGTTTGGAAATGATGGAATGGATGGAACATTATATATGTCCTTCATATGGTCAAAAGGGGCCATATATAATTTCCAAAGGATTGTTGAAAATTATTCTTAACTAAAACCTTTTAACTACCCTGTTAATCAGTGAAGAATTCCTAGACCGGCTTGCTCTCAGTGCGGTCACCTCACCTGTCAGGGATCAGCAAGGGCTGCATGGCCAAGACTGTTCAACACATTGTCAGACCTTGGTATTGTGGTAGTATCCAAAACTCCACTTGTGGATCTTAAAATTTGTGTACATTGTATGAACAGGGACTTCTTGGCACCAGTGGTTTTTGATTTGGGAGGGATTCTCTATATGTCTTCTCTTGGCACTGAAGACACAGCCAAGGGCTCGGACCATTTGATTCTCTCCTTCTCCAACCTCCCCTTTAAACACTGTGAGGCTGGATATCTGAGTTGGGTATGTGAGAGCAGGCTCTTCTGGAGAAATGCCGGTGTAGTTACACCATCAAAGCTCTTCTGCAACTCTGTGACACCTCTTTCCTTTATACCGAGTGGGATTTCAGTATAAAAACCCGCAAACAAACCAGGAGTTTGCTGCATTCCCTGCCGTGTTACATGGAGCCTGAGCACATGGTGCCGTTCTGGTTTTCTGCTTGCTTTTCTAAGAGGTGTTTGTCTGCTTGCGCTTCCTCCTGTGGCCTCATCTACCTGGTTTTAGGCTGTAATGGTGAACTCTTCTGGAGAAGACTATCACGATGCTTGGTTTGTGCATCACTCAAGGTTCTGTTCCGTGAATAGTGGTTAAAGGTAGCGTCTTGTTACAGGCAGTTTTTTGGCAGTTGTATGGGTGTCAAAGCACGCTCCAGCCTTGTTTTGGTGCGCACAAATGACCGAGTTTGGGGACAACAGGCAGAACCTTCCAGCTTGTTCCCAGCGCCTGCCCTCGGCGCCGCTGGATGTATTTCTCAGCACTGCCCTTATGCAGCCCATGGAGAAGAGCGAGAAGCTCCAGGTTTTGCTCCGTACGTGACGTCACTCGCGACCA
>NW_009918365.1:0-10423 GCF_000696875.1 Nestor notabilis
CCCTCGCAAATTCAAGCAACTTTCCCCCCCCTCCTACCCCTCCTCCTCCTCCTCCGCCCCGGTCTCCCCTTTCTCGTCCTCACCCCCAGTGGAAAACATGAGCAGCGCCGCGGGCCGACCGAGCGAGGGCTGGCCCGGTATAAAAGCGGGGCCGTGGAAAGGCTCCCTCTTTTCAAGGGAAATCTGGGCCGCTGTCGCGTGTGTTCAGCGTTGGATTTCGCACCCCTGCTCCGCGCCACCCTCCCGAATCAGCCCGGGTGGCAGCCCCTGGTGTTGATAAAAACAGGACGGAGGGGTTCAAAATCTCGGGGAGGGGGGATATCCCAAAATGCCAGCCCACTGTGGATCCCCTCTTGGCTTTCTGCCCCAAGATTCTTTTCGGTTTTAACTTTTCCCCCTCGACAAGAAAATTAGACACTTTTAGGGGTGAGGGGGTGGCAAGTCAGAGACAGCTACAATTTGCACCCAGCTACAGGAATCCAGGAGCTGCATCTTCAAAATAAATATTGCAGGAATTGACAGCATCAAGAATGTGTGCTCCAGAAGCCAAAACAAGAAGTCTTGCTATGACTAGTCCGTGGTATTTCTCAACTGGGGAAAATGGTGGTGTTGCAGAGCTTAGCCTCAGCCTGATCCACTTGCCTATGCCAGCATGTTTCCACCACTGAGTGTGTCCATATATTACATCAGTCATTGGACACGGGAAAGGAGCAATAACCAGGAAAGCAAAATATATCAGTCTCACTTGCAAACTACCACTTGTGATTTAATTCAAAAGGCTGCAGGCAGTGTTTTATAGCTGCATCAAATGGTCACAAGGTCTGCAATGGTCTCTTGTTTTAGCAAAACCTATCCCTCTTAGAGGACCTCTACCCTGGAGGGTGCAAAAAGAACCCAGGGAGATTGCCTGAGCAGATGGTTATCCTGGACAGATGTTTTTCCACGCCTTTTACCTTGCCTGCCCTGCACTTTGTAGAGGGCTTTGGCTGATGGGTGGTGTTGAGATCCCAACTGCCTTTGGTTCCCACTCTGTTTTCCTTGCTGTCAAAGCCAGAACACCATGTAAGAAAATAAAACTAAGTTAATTTGGCACAAGCAATCTCTCACCCCACTCATCACTTTCCCAGCCTCTCCTAGGCAGTGTGCTAGGAAGTGGCAGGACCCTTGTCCCAGAGGGGTAGGTGTCCATGCCTGGGGAGCTCTTGCTGCACACAACCCAGTCCCAGGAACATGATCCCTCTCAACGGTTACCACACTTGCTATTTCTAGATCTACTTTCCGGACGAGCCGTGACATTGATTTTTTAGGCTGCATACCCTGCTGAAATCTTATCAGATTTTCAGTGGCCTGCTCCTCATGGGAGTCACACAGAGATTGTTTAATATATTGCTTATATTAAACAGATTGTTTAATGTAATCCTTCTCCTTCAAAGTATGTTGCAAATACTTAGGACCCAATTCTGTGTATCCTCTTCCCTGGTAGGCAGCAGGACTGCAATCCAGCTAAGCAACAATTTCAGCACTGTTTGATGTGGGTCAGTGAAGTGCAGTGAACAAAAGGGAGGAAGACTCCAGTTGGGCAGAATCTGTAGGACCTCACATTGGCATGGGGTCTTACAGGCACCCCCATCTGCACGGATGGGAGAGATGAAGAGGTTGCAACTTGCCCCAAGTCAAAGCGGAAACCAGAAGTAGCATTCCATGAGCTGGCAGGATACTTAACAGCAGGAAAGAAGAACACCACATTAGAAGCAAATAACATAAAAGAGCGATTGTGAAGACAGAGAAGCTGAGTACAGGAAGCATCCTAAGGGTTGCCAGATACCAAGGGGCAGGTGATTTACTATAGTAGCACGTGTTTTTAGCATTCAGACCTTTCAGGCATGTCTTTAACAAACAAAGCAAGCTCACGCTTTCTTTCATGTTACAATCCGTGATTATCAGGGATTTCTAGTGTGAGGGTGGTGAGACACTGGAACAAGTTTCTCAGAGAATCTGTGGCTGCCCCATCCCTGGCAGTGTTCAAGGCCAGGTTGGATGGGGCTTGGAAGCAACCTGCTCTAGTAGAAGGTGTCCCTGCCCATGGCAGGGGGGTTGGAACCCGGTGATCTTTAAGGAACCTTCCAATCCAAACCATTCTGTGATCCTGTGATCCTATGATTTATGTACTCAGTAGAATCTATCAAAGACCAATATCACCTGCAATCAGTGAGGGGAAGGCCTTCCTCAGGCAAAGATAACAGCAGCTAAGGGGCCTTTCATGGACCGCAAGTGTCCATATGGGCAGTGCCCATTTGAGGACTCAGGGCTAAGGCCTGGAAAACCCCCAAATGCCTACACACATTCTTAAACCTGGGGTGGGGAGGTGATTTCTGATGTCAAGCACAAAGCTAAGGACATGTGCTAACACTAGAAGGAGCAGGACTGAGGACCAGAAACCAGATGGATTATTTGGAAGGATAGAAATGAGCATAAGGAGGAAAGAAGAGAAAAAAAATAACCCTTGTAGGTCACAGAAATAACAAAAGATTGTCTTGGGACCTACTTGTTGCCTCCCCACACTCCTGAGCCCTCTATCTGGAAGCAACATACTGAGGTGGGAGCAATTCCATGCGTGGTCCCACAGAGGATAGCTGTTCTACCTCACCACAGCCAAGTGCTTTGGCACCTGCTCCTCTTGTCACCCTGATTTTACAGGGACAGAAGCAAGTGGAAAGCCCAGCATGAAACCAAATGTTTTTAACCCAGAGGAATTATGTAACAAGAACTGCAGTGAGAGGGTAATCAGAGCCAGGCAATGAGACAGAGCTGCCAAGAGAAAGCTGCAGGCCAGGGCATTTCTGATGCAGACTGTCAGGCAGCGATCACTGCTCTGCCTTTGTGCCCCCTCACCTCTCCAACAGCCCGATGCTGAATCACACAAGGTTGGAATGGCATTAAGGTGGGATTAAGGGACAAACTTCACCAAAGGCCATATTTTTACAAACTGTGTTATATCCTGGAAGGGTGCGAGAAGACCTCACATGTAGCATGTGCAATGTGGTTTTCAACTACGAAAAATACCTAACCATAAGCCAAATGGACACCAAATTTGAAAATTCAGCTGTGGGTCTCTCCTAAGGGAAAGCAAACCTTCTGGATTTGGAGCCTGTGTTCCCAGCTCTGGCTCATTTGCACTATGCAGTCAAAGCACTGAGTGACTTCACACAAATGCAAACATTTCCAAAGCTAGGAGTACCACAGAGAACAGACAGGGTGTTGGAGGACCCTTTTAGTGGGATGTGCCATGGAGTTACCGGAATTTTAGGAAAGAGTCATGGTTAGAAAGACACAGGAGCTGTGCAAAAAGCAAGTTTGGAAACCTCAGAGAAAAGATGTCAAGCCTGTGGCTGCCAAGGCACTGTTGAAGATAAGTGTGATTAACAAGTTCCTGAGTGCTTCCCAAGCATTCATTTCTGCGTGGTCAAGTCCTCCAGGTGACTCGCACACCCAGCAGGGCTAAGGAAAGAGATCTACATGGGAAGGAGAGCTCCTGATCATGCTATTTCTCCATTAAGATTTGGCCAATAACACAAGGCATGATTGAGAATGCTTGGCCCACAGCATCAGCCAACACAGCAAAACTCTGAGCCTCATGCTGCAGCCAAGTGGGTGATGAGGTGGTGTTGGCTGGAGCTGATGTTTGTTGTATAAATGATTGGTAGATGTATTTGTTCCCATGGTGGGATAGCCTTGGCATCACATTCAAAGGTCATAAGAGGTGGCAAATTTTCCCAAATAACTTATTCACAGAGGAGCAGAATCTGTGAAAAGGAAGAAAGCAGCTGACATTAAATCTGGTTGAACCCATGCTGGCAATGATCTGAAATAAACTTGCTAAAATAAGTTGGTAGGAGAGATCAGAGTGAGATTTATTACTACATCCCCAAACTCCCAAATTTTATGCTTCTAATTTAAGAATAATAGAACTACCCATCTTTTCTATGTAAATATCTCAGTAAATATTTACAAGTGCAGTCATGTTCATTTCTGTATTATAATATGAAGTCAGGGATGTGGTAGACTGGGACTGGTGCTTGTAGGACCATTGAACCACAGGAGAGGTGGCAGCAATTTTTGGTAACACATCAGTGAGTGGTTCTTTTCTGCGACAGTTTTTAAAAGTGTAATTATATGAACATGCATCCTTCTTCAACAGGCTTTTGTTCCAAGGGTACCTATTCTAAACATTCCCAAAATACCCTGGGACACCTTTGTTTCTTTGATTCAAAGAACTCTCCTGCTGTGTAGCTTCTGAAGCATACACTTATTCAGGGTATTTATTTTTTAATCCATCTATCTGTTTATTTTGGTTTGATATGAAAAACAAAATATGCCTGCACAGAACTGGGTGCTCCCTGATTGCTAAAACAGCAGCATGGCAGGAGCTAAGGGCACCATGAAGCAACCAGTGCTTGTTGTGTCTGCTGTGACATGGCCAGGGCCACACATTTGGACTGTATGTGGTTTATAAGGTGGTTTATAATGTTGGGCTCTGTATGAATGCAACAAAAAGTCTGAGCTTGGACTGCAACTCCGCTGGGCAATAACTGACAATAGAAAACTTGCAGCAAAGAAAACTTTTTTGTTCATTTTCCATGGAAAAGAACGGTGGTAGTGAGACCTAATGGAAAGAAAAGGCTAGAATTACAGGCAGAGCACATGCAGCAGCCTCCTAAAAGATGGTGGGTTGGGTGAAGCAGTCCAGGAGCAGCCTGTAAATGGAGCTGGCTTGTGTTTGTCATTGTTCAATAATAGGAGCATCAATGCAAAGATAGAGAATGGTAAACACAGGCTGGAGGCTTCACTCAAGTGACGGCTGCTGGCGGGGGATGCTCAGGTGGAGCTGGCAGTGGGGATCAGGAGTAATCTCCTACTCAGTGAGAAGGAGTTAGCCAGCTTTCCAGAAGAGTTACGTTCAGAAAGTTGTGACCCCCGCCTAGAGGGGAACATCAGAACCAGTCACTCATCCACGTTCAAAAATGGCCTTTACACCTGGCATCAAAGTCTGGCTTTGGCAGCGCTCCTAGAGCAGGTCTCATCTCTGCTATTCAGCAAGTCGCCAAAGCTTTTAAATGTAAAATACGTGCCTCCAGTGCCTTGCTGGTTTGAGGCTCTCTTTTTCCAGGAGCGATGCCTACCAAGCACCATAAGCAAAGCAAATGACACAATACTGACAGCTAACACCACCAAAAAATCATAAAACTTGTCCAAAGCAACATTATACTTCCAGCTTTGGCTCTGGATGTTAACTGCCCTAAGAAATCCAGTGTCACTTTGTGCTGACCTCCTGAACAGGGTAAAATTTACCACTCTGACATTTTAGCCAAGGCTGTTACACTTGCTTTCTTTTTATTAGGACAAAATGTACCTTTAAAATAGAAAAGATAATTCTTTATCTCTGAAAGTTTCCTTTAGAACCATGGTTCAATATTTGCCTGAGACATTTGCATACCTGGAAGTGTCTCATACGTGATGATCACTGCAAATGAAATTCATTGTTGATTTAGTTTATTATCCCAAAAGATGATATCGTGGTTAAAGTTTGTATGCAGTACATCAGGAGAAAAATACGGAAGGGTTGAATTGAAATAGATTTTAATTCTGCCAGGTATACTGCTGAAGTTAATGAAAGTCAGTTAGACATACATTTGGCTGCTGTTGCTAACTGAATAATACAAGTAATAACAGAGGCATCCATTCAATTCCTGATGAACATGAGTAATTTCCATTATCTTAAAATGAGTAGGAGTTATGAATTATAGGTGCAGAGATTGCCCAACACTTTTTCATTATTATATCTTGTTGTCAGTTGTTTATACATTTGCCAAAGTTTAATGTATCGAGATGAAATTTCCTACGCTGAGTATCAGCCTCCGGCTGACTTTATTTGTTTTGGTTTATTTTTGTTTTGCAGGTTCTATCAAGAACGGTGCATCTGTATCCAAGAGCAAGGTTAGGAGAAAGTATGTTATTTTGTCTATGGTAAGCCAAATTCCTTCAAATATTTATCTGAGAAAATGTTTTACCTCCACGTGTGGAAGCAAAGAGCTAAAGTTAGGCAAAAGAAGTCGACCAAACACCAGAAATTTGCTTTTCAACACATTTGGGAAATTATTCCCAAATTTGGACCACGTCTAAACATTACTGTCTTTGCAGTTTGTACATGCTCAGTAGAGACTTGTTAAATTCTGACATCTAAGAATCCCATCTAAACAGGGCATGTTCCAGCTCAGAGCCACAGAAATCTCTCTGTGGTTGGTCTCCAAATAAAAGGGCTGGCTGTAGATTTCCCCTCAGCACTTGTGAGACAAGGTCTGCTGTGTGTGCCTGCACAGTGAGGGAGAAGAGAACAGAATTTGATTTACTTGTGGAGAAATAAAGAGTGGGGCAGTGGTGGTAAGAGTTGTAGAGTGAGGAGGAAGTGGGGCAATGTGGAGAGGGAGCAGCACAGTGGGAAAAGGTCAAAAGCAACGGTGATGGAAGGCATTGGCATGGACAGGTGAGCACCAGGGCATCAGACCCACAGTAGGTACCCACAGGGGCAGCGAGGGAGGAAAGCAGGACAGTGCAGTCCCTGGGGTGGCCAGGAGAAGAAGAGGAGGGAGACAGTCCTGCCAAAGATACGATGACAACTGCCCGTCATGGGACAGCTGTGTTCTCCTCCAGACCTCGAAATTACACCAATGGACATAAGTCTCCACGTTCCTTGACTGTCAGCAAATAGCAATGGAAAGATGTCTCTCTGCCCCAACACTCTACATTGACCGATCAGCATAAATAATAGGCTGTGTAGTGACAGATAATGTTGTCAGTAAGTTCCATGCCACATTTTGTTGCAGAAGTTGAAAGCTATGGAGACAATGACAAAGGCGACTGTAATTAAAGATGGTATCATAAGGCATTAGCTGCAAGGACAACCTTAATTTTGATGTTTCTCAACTCGGAGCACTTTTCTTTGTAGTTTAAATGTTTTCATATCACAGGTTTCCTTAATGTTACTCTTATAATATATTGCACAACATGTCACACTTGGGTTAACTAATTTCTGTTGTCTGTCCCTGGAAATCTGTACCCATATGGGTAATGCTTGCACACATGAAAAAATCACTGGAACTATTTGACACAACTTATCACCTCCTAACTTACGGGAGTAAACAGATACTGCAGGACTTGTCCATGTAGTACATTGAGCATGCTGAAGTTAGTCCAGCTGTGTGCATAATTGATGAAAGTATTTTAAAATGGTATCTGCTACCTCTTGACTGCTTATACTTGATTGTTCAGGTATAAATACATAAATATATTTAAAATAAACATATATTCTAACAGCAAGTGAGCATCTGTCTATGTCAAGCCTTATCACAGCTGTTTGGGTTTTTTGCATTTCTATTTCTCTCTCTATTGGTGTTGTTTTTACCTTCTCAGGATGGAACTGGATCCAGAGCCAAAAGAATAAAACAAAGATGTGTCCAGTTTGTACATGTTGCAACATATTTATTCCAATCTCAGGATATATATCCTGTGAGCATCAAAACAAATTAGTCTGCAGTACTAGGAGAGTCTATGGTCTGACTGTTGCTAAGAGAAAACACAGCTGGACTTTTCATGCTAGAGAAAAAGCTTCGTTTTCATGTGACACGCTTTTCCTTTTTGAGTGTAATTGCAAACTCACCAGGTATGTGGAAGAGGTGAAATGAAGTAATGACCAGTGTCCCTCAGTGCTGTAGAGCAATCCCTGAGGGAAGTCTGACACCCAGGAGGAGATGAGCCACCACCTACCGCTGTAAGATGATGTGGTGTGGGGTTTCCCGTGGCTGGAGCATCCATCACTTGGAGTTTCTGAAATCAAAGGGTAGTACACACATTCTCAGTAATGACCAGCTTCTTAATGATAGTAAAATGGAACCTATGCAGGGCTGCAAGCAAAGGACAAATTCTGAATGAGACAAAATGAGTTCAAAGCATGTGATTAAATAGTGGTAGGGTTAAGGTCTTAATTCTCCTCTCCAACTATGCAAAGCAGGAGAAACTCATTTGTAGTCAGTGAAGCTACAGAGATGTAAAATGGCATCAAAGGAGAATCAGGCCATTGTTCTCTGCAAAACTCACTGATAAGACATTAATTACTAAAAGAGAAAATGCCATCAAAAGGATTTTAAACGCTTTGCAGAACTCAGGAGACAAACTCATTAAATGCTATGTCATACAGGGAATTAATTTCAAATTTGTGAATGCAGAGAAGGCAAATGCTGCACTACAGATAATGGGTGATCATTTTGAAAGCCTTCTTCGGAAAGCCTACTTTCTTTTGGAGGGGGAGCCAACCCCACATATTACATCCAGAGATGTGAAACAATTCCAGATAAAATAAATCACCCTGAACCTTGGTCCCTCTCACACACTGAATCCCAGCCAACTGCAGTTGTTTAAGGTTTGTAGAAGTTCACTGGACTCCTGTTTCCTGCCCAGCCTGTCTCCCCTCCACTCCCAGCTCTCATCTTAGGTCGAGCCAGGCTTGGAAACAGAAAAGCTAAACACCAGTCAGACAGCATCATGTGCGGTCTTTCTAACTGAACACCCAGTAAAGTGCTAGAAATCTCACTGGGGAAAATCCCAGCTCCAGGGATGTGATAAAATCTGTGGTAAAATTCTCATCTGACCTCTCCAAAGGCAAGATTTTACCCTCATCCTCAGGATAATCCCCAGATAATTTTGCAGACCCAGTTGCTGAGATAGGGTGACCAAGTATTTGAAACTTCTGATGTCTTTTTGAACAAAGGGCCCGAGCAGTTAACTCTCCATCAAATCCACCACAGAGGAGATGTAGCCTATTACTATACAAGAAGGAACAGCAGAGGCATAATCAGTGAGAAGCGAAAACATGTCTGTGTCACAGGGAACAGCTGTGTGTGCCCCAGCCACCACACGTGCCATGTTCTGCTGGGGCACCCTGGATGACAAGGCTCCCAGTCCAGCAGCATGGGCATCTCAAAGGCACATTTTTGCCCCAGGCTTTAGCAGTGATGAACATTGCCCCATCCACATTTGCTCTGGGCATGGACAAAAGCCCTATGGCAAGATGCTGGGAGTCAGGCGCCCTGGTGCTGAGGTTGGCATCTGGCTGTGTGATGGGATGAGGGAAGCGGGACAAGAAGATGCACTTGTCACATGATCCAGAGGCAGGGTGGGGATGCCAGGACAATATGTGCCTAACACATGACCTGTGTTCAACACTGTCCTGTGATCTGATGGAGTGACTGCGTTCCTCTCACAGGGGCTGCTGTGAAGGAGGGAGTCCTTTTGAATGCCCTGTATTTCCCGGATCTTTCTTGTCACTGTTGTTCAAACCCAGCCACTCGAAGCAGGAGAGGGTTTAGACTATGTCATTGGCGTCATTGTGTACTGATCACACTTTGGGACTGGTGGCAGGAGCTCAAAAGGATTATTCACAGTCCCCCGAGCTGCCAAAGAGGCAGTCCACTGCAGAGCAGCAGGAGTGGTTCCCTGGCTCAAGGGAGGATGTCTCTGCCAGGACAGCAATGTCCTCAGCTGCAGGACTTGCCTTGTCATCCCCAACCAGCCCTGGGACCCTGCAGTTCAGATTCCTGGGTGACAAGAAGAATAACAGGTACCTAGCTGTGGTCAAACTGGTTCTGATAACACAGCCTCACTCCTCAAAACAGGACAACTTGAGCATCAGCCGGAGGCTGCTCCAGTGTTGTGTCTCAGTGGACAGTGCTGCAGCCTTGCAGTTCTCATTTCCAGCTTGAGTGCACAGGGAGACTGTCACCTTTCCCTTGCACATTGGGCTGGATGCCCTTCTGCTGACAGAAAGTTCAGATGACTTCTGCTCCATATAGTCCTTGAGTTTCCATGGTTTAGCTGCACTTGGTTGGAGTCTGGGGGCTCTCAATACTGTGATATGATTTTGGGCAATAGTGCAGATGATAAACCCACAGATTTTTTGGCTGGAGAGATGTACAGCATGAGGTCCTTCAATGCAGGTAGCCCCTGGCTACCCAGGGCATGTCTGACCTGGCCTGTGCTGTGCATGACCACCCAGAAGCAGCAAGAATACATGCTCTTGCATCAGAATAGAACCTGGAGAACGTGTGAACCAGAGAAACCACCCAGTGGTAGCTCTAGGCAGGACAAGAAGTCAAGACATACCTGAAAGGTTAGGAAAAGGCTTAGAAGAAATTATAATAGGTTTAATTTAACAGGTGGATTAATTGCAAGCAATTCCTGGAGCAGCTGATCATCATGCCCCCAGCAGAAAGAGCCTCATTTTGTAAGTAAGTGATACATTTTGAATTTAAATCTACATGGGACCTCTTCTAGTAATAAAATTTTATTATAATAATAAATACATAATTTAAAT
>NW_009918366.1:0-4723 GCF_000696875.1 Nestor notabilis
ACCTCACACCCCACTCAGAGGCCAAGGCCAACACAATCAGGCACAATGGGTTACTGCCCATTTCCACTCCAGAAGCTGGTGGAATTCTTTAATCTGTTACAGGACCTCCTGCAGGTCCTAAAGGGAAAAAAGGCTTCAGTAGCAGGATGAACAGGAGCCAAGGCAGGTTGCAGTGTACCACAGTCATTTCCTTCTGGGGCAATGCCTGCTGATCTAAAGGTGTCCTCAGTGTCAAAGGCCTGCTCCATCTTCCCATGCTCTTCATAATTCAGACAAATGCTGAAGTTGACTTGTTCCTGAAATAAAATTACTTGTTTTCACAGCTAACTTTGCTATGGTCTAATTCGGTCTCCTGTGCTAGGCAAGCACTTCCATGCCCAGCACCTGCAAAATGAGGCTGCAGGCAGTTAAGTCAGGCACAAAGAGAAGTGGTCTCCCAAAGCGGCTGAAACCTTGCCTGCTCAGAGAGGAGGGTGCTCACCCTCAGTGGGATAAGTAAGACTGGCCCATTGAGACTAGGAAGAGGGTAGGAAAAAACGATGTGCCGTGCAGACGACGTTGGGTGTTTGCATTAAAATACACAAACTTGTGTTTAGGACCTGGCATAAGCATTAGCTAACTGAACTGGCTGTGGGACTGACCATGATGAGAAATTGCTGGCCACAGCAAACAGTTAAAAGCTGTCAGGAGTTACAGTACAATGCTCCCATTAGCGTTGCCACCCTCAGGTAATGCCATGCCAACCTTTGGCTTACCTTCAGTTCTCCTGTTGCTATGCTTTCCCCCACTGATCCTAATTTAAAGCCCTCTCAATGAGCTCTGTCAGTTTACAAGCAAAAATGCATTTTCCCCATCATGACAGGTGGATCCCATCAGGCCCCAACATACCTTGTGTTTTGAAGACTCTCCCATGTTTACAGAAAATAAAGTTCTTGTGGAGGCACCAGTCCTGGAGCCAGTTATTGATGCCTTGAGCATGCCTGTTTCTTCCAATGGCTCTCCCCATTGCTAGGACAATTGAAGAAAATACTACCTGTGCTCCTTAATCTTTTATCATTCTTCCCCGGACTCTGAAATTTCTTTTGATCAACGTTGGACTTCTTGTAGCAACATCATTAGTACCCACATGAAAGAGCCAGAATGGCTAATAATCCAAAGGCTGTACTAAGTTCATCAGTCATCTGATGAAATCCCTGATGAAAGCCCCAGGGAGACAGCAAACTCCAATGAAAAGGTCTGGCCTGCAGATGGGCTTCTCCATCCTGCTCAGGAGTCACCTGCGACTCTTGTTTCATTGTTGAAGGAACAATTGTTGTTTCTTCTCAGCACTGGTCCTAATGCAGCTCCTGTTGCAAGAGGTCACTTGATCTGACCTCGGTGAGAGCACTTGCATAGGTTCCTCCTCCTCAGCAGGCACTTTGTCTACCATTCCCAGAGCCTCATACCTACTCTGTAAAGGTGGCCAAGAGGGTAAGGAGAGGTTCTTCTTACAGCTCCATGCAGTAACCTGCTTCTGCTCTGCCCTGACCCTTGTAATGCTGCCTCACTCCTGGCAGAGACATCCTGGACCTGCCTCTGTAGTTGCCGTGCTGAAGTGGCTTGTGGCATACCAGAGATGGCAGAGTACAGCTCCACTGATAAGCGTCTTCTCAGACTCTGCTGCAGAGGCATCAAAAAGCTAGGCAGGTCCATCAGACAGTGAAGAAACCAAATTCAAAATGTTTGAAACAGGAACCGTCAGCTAAAATGCCACTTTTGTCATTATGTTAAACCACAAAGCAATTTGGTTATCAGATCAGGAGTTCCTTCTGAGGCTTTATTTATTTAATCTAAGATGTAACTGTTCCATCTGAAGGTCTAAAACATTGTCTCCAAACCAGCAGAAGCTTGTCTTAGTTCAGGAAAACTTGAATCATGGGCTTTAAGGAAACATACTTTGCTTATAATTCTTGGCTCTATTAAACACAGCATTATCTACAGTCTTACAACACCCCACTACCAGCTGTGTTCTAATGGTGGTGGTGGATTACACTAGTGAATATGAACAAAGGTACTGTATTCGGCTACAGAAAGGTGGAAGAGGATGTTACATTTTTAGTTCCATTTAAGTTAGTAGCATGCTTCCAGCTTGCTGTTGTGAACTCCTGTGTCTTTCCTGGAGCTGCACAACTCCAACAGGGTGCAGTGTTCAGTTAAATGTGCCCAGATGCAAAGACAAGTAAATCCAAGCAGGTCTTGTTTTACTGAAATTGCTTTCATTATTAAAGTGCTATTTCCATCTTTAGTCATGGCAGTAAAACCTGAAAAAGGCTGAGGGAGAGGTGAGGTAGAGGAAAAAAGTCATCTGCAGAGGCAATCAAATAATACGAAGAAACAGAGCTTCTGCTACCAGTGTACAAGGAAGTGTACACAAAAGTGACCTACAGTGACCCATGATGGTCTTGTAAAAGATATAATACAGCAGCCTTATACCCTTCAACAGACCTGTGACATTTACATGACAGTATTATACAAATTCCATCTGAAAAATAATCTTTATTATATATACATATCTCAGGAAGCTATAGGCAAAGTATTTGGTCTCTGAATTTTATATAGTTGAGGAAGTCCACACAGATAATCAAGGGTAGTGCACAAATGGATATATAATGCCAATGTTCTGGACCTGCCAGAAATCCAGTTATTTTACCATGATGAAATCATCCCATCCTCAAACAGGCTTTGTTTACTGGCTAGAGAATCTTACTTTACCAGCAATATCAGAAGAATTACCTCTTTCCCATGGGAAAAACATGACTGTTAATACTACAGTAAGAGGCAGATAGAATCCTTCTAGCAAGTACTCTGAACAGAATGACCACTTCGTCTCTTGACAGGGAACTTGACTGGAATTATCTTCTTTGCATTCAGCATTTTCCCCTTGGAACAGGGTGGTCTTGATTCTAGGACATATTCAGGAGTTCTTTAGAAAAGTCAGCTTTCCATATATCCTATAAGATCAAGTTCATTTACATCAGTTTGCTTTAGATTCAAACAAGTCCAATGACCAGCAGCACTAGCTTTCTACAAGAAGCTTTTCCTAAAGCAGAGATGTCAGAAGGTTTTGAAATTGTAGTCCGCTTCTCAGCATAGGGTGAACAGTTTATTTCTGGAGCTTCTGCTTTTGATTTGGGCCCACATTCTGCATTATGGAACCCTTAAACTCAGCCTGTACAGCTTTAATCTTGTGGCAAGGGTTAAGTGGATTAGAATGCTGAAGCACAGCTGCTCTGATTTCAAGAGGTATGCAAGCACCTTCCATCATGGGAGATGCACAAATGCTGTAACTGGCAAAGTTATTAACTTAGAGCTAAAAAGTTTGTTTCCTATTCCTTTTCAATAACTAAATTACTGACATTATTTTACAAGCTTGTCAGCACAGATATATGACTGCTTCTACATGGAATGCTCAGCAGGTCCGGATAAACTAATTTTGGCCTTTTTTCAACAGGAGCAGGAATCACAATTTTGAAATTCAATTCATGTTCCTTAAAGTGTCCATGACTTCCTTATGATATGCATTTCAAGCAGCACTGAGCCACGGAGCAAATCTAAAGGATGGAAGAGAGGGAAGAAGCTGCTCTTGTATCTAGCTACAGGGTTTCCCCAACCCAACTTACTGATCAGTCTAAGAGGGGGAAGATTCTGTAGTTCCTAGAAGCACTGTAGTACTGCAGCAACTCAAGAATATTTTTCTTATTCCTACCACAGCACCATACTATCTAAAATGAGTGGTGCTACCTCCAGGTACAGGAAGAAATTCTATCCTTGAAGCTTGTAGCATGAGGACCCTGGCTTAGAAAACATACCACTCATTTAAAACACCAAAGGAATAGCAGATGTCCTGGAAACAGATCCCAGGCATCAGCACTGGCTGCTGCATACTTTGACAGCAACCAACATAGGTGCAAGCTGCTGGGTGCACCTGCTCCTTATGGGCTGACTTGGAAAAATAAGGCAGTTGGGTGAAGTGCTACCATGTCAATAGAGAATGCAGGCCCTCATTACACAGAGGGTTGTGGCTCCAGAAAAGGCTGTTATTCTTGTTCAAAGGTGGCCTGTAAAGCACAGGAAGAGGAGGACATGGAGAGCAAGCAGATACATGGCCACTAGCAGAGGCAAGTGGGTCCGAGAACGGAAGAGAGAGCATAACAGGCGTCGTAGTCCAAGGATATTCCGAGTCTGGAAGAGTAGAAGAGAGACCAGTCAGTACCAGGAATGGGTATGTCCCCAGCTGCCTTAACCCAGAGCTCTCCATTAACCATGAAGGTTAATGAGCATGAACCTGCCCAAACCTGTTCCACTGTCAGATTTGACCTCTAGAGCAAATCCTCTGTGAAATATTCCCCTTTCCCTGCTCTCTGCAGGTTTCTCATGAACCAGCTCTCTCCAATTCTGCTTGAGAAAAGGCAGCAGAATGCAGAACATCTCCCTTTAACATTTGGTCTCTATGCATTTCTAGGCCCTCTGAGTGAAATATAAACAAATGGCTCAATGGTACTTCTCTGCTAGAGCCTCAACCTACTAGGAATCTGGCCTAAAAGAAAAAAATAATTATTTGTTGTTTCACACTTGCAGTGAAAGGACTTCTGAAGCTGTTGAACCAGCTGCTGTAGACTGACCTTATTCTACAGGGGCTCTTCCAGGAGTCAATGTAGGTTCTTAATGACTTCTTTGCCTCAGT
>NW_009918367.1:0-709 GCF_000696875.1 Nestor notabilis
ACAACAAGCAAGCTCCCTATCTTGCAAGCCCTACGTGATTTTCCCCCCCTCTTGGAAAAAGCCCCTTTGCACTTAAACTCTCTATACATGTGGGGTGGCTTTTCAAAGTCCCTCTATACAAACATATTTATTACGAGCGATGAGGAGCGGGGGGTAGCCTAGTTTTTTAACCCAGGCACCCCCCTTCCCGCTCAGATGTCTGGCTGCTTTTCTTGAGTGCAATCATCTATAATTGAGGGGGGGGGGAAGGAAAAAACAAAAAAAAAAGGCAAAAAAAAAACCATACGTGGAAATGTGTGTGTGAGAAGGTGCATCTTGAAGCGGGGTTTAGTTACAATCGATCTTGGGGGGAAAATATTGCCTATGGTCCAAAAATAAGGAGCGACTATGTCCTTCTCCCAGTTCGGATACCCCTACAGCACCACTTCACAGGTAAGGCGAGTGAGCAGCACTCACTTTTGTTTAGATTCTGCTGCTGCTGTCCAGATGTCTTGTTCCCCCTCCCTTTTTTTTCTTCCCTTTCCCGTACTTAGAGTCTTTTTTTAAAACGGCACATCTGGAGCCTTTTTTTAAAAAATGTGCGTGTGTGTTTATGTCTCGTTTGTGTTGTGTTAGGCTTAAACAAATAACTCGCCGTGCGCACAGCAAAGGCGTTTAGGAAACTTGTGCTTCCCCCTCCCCCTCCCTCCACCGTTCACTTTTAAGTGCA
>NW_009918368.1:0-12018 GCF_000696875.1 Nestor notabilis
GGGCCCACGTTGTCCCTAGTCTATCTTTTATGTGCTATAGAAGCCTTTCCTGTTATTTTTGACATCCTTTGCCAGATTTAACTCTAACTGGGCCTTAGCTTTCCTGACCTGGTCCCTGGCTTCCCGGACAACGTTCCTGTAATCTTCCCAGGCTGTGTGTCCTCGCTTCCACCTTCTGAAAGCTTCTTTTTTCCCCTCTAAGTTTCCTTAGCAGCTCCCTATCCATCCATGGAGTTCTCCTGGCCCTCCTGCCACACTTCCTTTTAGTCAGGACGCAACGCTCCTGAACCTGTAGCAGGTGATCCTTGAACATCAACCAGCAATCTTGGGCCTTCCTACCCTCTAGGACTATATCCCATGGAACCTTACTAAGCAGGTTCCTGAAGAGGCCAAAGACTGTTCTGAAGTCCAGGGCAGTGAGTTTGCTGCATGCTTTTCTCACTGTCCTGAGGATCTCAAACTCAACCATCTCATGGTCTCATGTCTAGCAGAAGCTAAATATATAAGCTGTCTGTTACCTTTCACTGAAAGCAGAAAGTGTGCCACTGTTGAACCACTAATAGTATAGGACAGGAAGAAGAAATTGAGTCTAGCTTTGCTCTGAAACATGAATATATTGTACTTGACAGTCCTAGGAGCAGAATTGCACCTGTCTGCATAGTCGTACCTCCAGATAGAATTGTTTACTCCTTGCTGACTTAAAACTTCTCTGTCAAAGATTAAATAAATTGTAAGAGGAAACTAATATTTGACCATAGAAGTAGAAAAAACAGTCCTCCTGTTTCTACCATGTATAACTTCAGATTAGCTGCATTAAGGGTGTTTGCAACACATGTTGTTGATAACTGAAGAGAAATTCTTTGGAGAATTACCAAACAGAGGACAATGTCTTCTAGCTTAAGTATGGGGTGATAGTGTACCTCTGTAGTGAAACAACATCTAAATCATGACTGCTAGTAAGTTCTTTATTTATTCTGTCCAGAATCCCTAAATTTTATGCTGAAATGTACAGGACCCTTCTGAAAAATGCTCATGGTTTTAGGAATGGGAAAGGGGAAGGAAGCAATTTAGTCAGTGAAGTCTTCTAGAAAAAAGATAGATGCTGCAAGAAATTAGGAGTGAAGGCTAATCTAAGGTGTAAAAAGGAATCCAAGCTTTTCAAATTTGTCAGAAGTGAAAAAGAGTAAGTATCCCATCTATCACATGCATAATTTGAAGATGGCTGAGAGACTTGGCTCTTATTTCAAGTCTAATGAAGAAAGTTTGTACAGTTAAGTAGTAATGAAGATCTTGCAAAGGTATATTACATATTGATGAATATTAGATGAAGATAAAATGGAAGAGCTTGAAGATATGCAAATGTCTTTCGGCTTATGGGAGTGAAATTACATCATGGACTCAGTAAGTTCACCCGGCGTTAACTCTATAGCAGCAAAATTAAAAATAAACAAGCGATATTAAGACATAAATCAAATCCAGTACTTAAAACATCAGTGATTTAAAATGAACAGCATTAAATAGCCTTGTAAATGTCTTGGAATATATTGTGATTTATAGTATGGGTGACTTATACTTGTAACAAAGAACACCAACCTTGCTATTGCTCTACTTCAGCTGCTAGGAGACAAGTAATAATTGTGACAAGTCAAAGCTTCTTAATGCAGTTAACTTGTTTTCCTGTCATTAGCTTTGGACATTTAATAGAGAAATACCTCCAAATCTTGCAAAATAAAAGATGAAATCTACAGTGATTGTAGCTGCTTTCTTGTGAAAATGAGGAGTTATGTAGCAGTGGAGACTTATTTGAACGACTTGTGATTGTTAATCATCTGCTAATAGATATTTATCTTTGTTAGATTTCTATGATTGAAGTGAATGCCAATTGAACAGTTAAGATACTTTCAAAAAGCGAGTATGAAATTCTTTCTATAATACTATTCAGTGTGTAATAGTCATGCCTTAATCATTTTTTTTTATTTTTGAGAAAAAATATACAGAGGAAGAACACATGCCACCTTGTTACTAGTGAAACAGATTCTCATCTTCATAAATGCACAATGAACTTGGAGGAAGAAACTTTATCTAGAAACAGTTATAATTGAATACACATGTTTTTAGATGTAATCTTAAATTCGGATAAATTGTCATAGTCCAGAGCAGGCATACTTCATGCAAAGTTTCTTAGCTACCTGATGTTCTTCAAATGAGTCATTATGTGACTTTAAGAGATGCTACCTGAAAACTGTTTGTCCTGTCATGTTATTAGTGTGTTTGAATATCAGTTCCACATTCAACATGGATTCAACTGACACTGAGCAGTAAGCATTGCAGTAGAGGCAAAGCTGGAGATGAGAATGTGGTTATCATTGGCTTGGTTAGACAGATACTCATATCCCAGCAGTGAGGTCCCAGAATGTTGCAAGGCCAGTAAAAATAATAAGAAAAACAATTTAATCCCTTACAATGTTTACTGGAAGGCCATACGTTATCAATATTTGTGTAGTTTGCACTCCTAGTAGTCCATGTTGGTGCCAGCAATATTGATAGCAGTAATCTGGGATGCATTAAGAAGGACTACAGAGCCCTGGGAAAGGTGGTTAGGGGTTCTCAGGCTCAGATCAGTTTTTTAATCAATTTTTCAGGTCAAAGGGGAGGACCTTGAAAAGGCCAGGTGGATCTGGCAGATTAACAAATGATGGTGCCATAGTCAGGGGTTTGGTTACTGAGACCGTGGGGCTTGCTTTGGGAAGACAGGTCTACTGAAGGCTGACAAAGGGAGCTGCTCTGGAAGATTTGCCAACGTCATGAAGTTCAACAAAATGAAGTGCAAGGTCCTACAGCTAGGTTAGGGCAATCCCAGGAACAGTTACAGATTGGGCAGAGAAGTGATTCAGAGCAGCCCTGCAGAAAAGGACTTGGGGATGTTGGTCAATGAGAAACTGAACATGAGCCAGCTTCTGTGTGCACTTGTGGCCCAGAAAACAACCATGTACTGGGATGCATCAAAAGAAGTGTGACCAGCAGGTCAAAGGAGGTGATCCTGCCCCTCTACTCTGCTCTTGTGAGACCCCACTTGGAGCACTGTGTGCAGTTCTGGTGTCCTCAACATAAGAAGGACATGGAGCTGTTGCAGCAAGTCCAGAGGAGGGCCATGAAGATGATTAGAGGGCTGGAGCACCTCCTGTATGAAGACAGGCCGAGACAGCTGGGGCTGTTCAGCCTGGAGAAGAAAAGGCTGTGTAGAGACCTCAGAGCAGCCTTCCAGTATCTGAAGGGGGCCTACAAGGATGCTGGAGAGGGACTCTTCATCAGGGACTGCAGCAACAGGATGGAGGATAATAGGTTCAAACTTAAACAAGGGAAGTTCAGGTTATACCCATAAGGAAGAAGATTTTTCCTGTGAGGCACTGGAATAGGTTGCCCAAAGAAGTGGTAAATGCTTCAGCCCTGGCAGTGTTCGAGGTCTGGTTGGACAGAGCCTTGGGCAACATAGTCTAGTGTGATCTGTCCCTGCCTATTGCAGGGAGGGTAGGAACTAGAAGGTCTTAAGGTCCTTTCCAACCCAAACCATTCAATGATTCTGTGCCAAATCACTTACTGCAATTTCTATTAGCAGCACTTTTTGTGGAGAGAAAAGGGAGAGGGAGTAAGAACCTAAATAAAATCAGTTTGATCACTAAAAGCATTGGTTAGGATAGCCCTCTGTGCTTGCATGTATCTTGTAAATCCAGAAGCTTACCTGTTCTGTTAATGAAGCATGAAATGAACTGTGAGTTCATGTATTCAAAGGAGGATGTATTTAAATATCTAACAGTAAAGTGAAGGTGAAATTCAAATTGATCTAGACTGATGATATCCTCAGGAAACAGTGAGCTGCTTTACGATACAGAATGAACAGATGAGAAAGTAAAAGCAGTGGCCAGCATCTGTTTGTGGTGTGTTTAAGCAGCATGTCAGACAATGGGGAGGGGGTGGGGAAGTGAAAACTCAGGATTTTGAAATCAGTAGTGGGCCTGTATAATTCAGAAGATCAAAGCAGTTTTCTACTCATAATTTGTATTTTAATAGCTTGTGAGGAGGTTTCAGCTAGGTGAGGAAACCTCAGCAGAAAGTTTCTACAGTATTACTTACACTCTTGAGACATCTTGTGAATCGCTGTGGACAGTCTCGAGGTCAGAGATCTGAACTGCCAAGTAAGAAAAAGAATTTCATCTTGCTTGGTGATCTAAGGCAGTGCCACATCTTCTGCCGAGGTCATGTTTGCAACAGATAAGGAGTTGAACCCCAAACACAAACATTATTTTGATGCTTTAAACACTTAAAAACAAGCAAACCACCCCCCAAATAACAAACAGAAACAAACCCCAAAACGAAACAAACCCAAAACAAGCAAAAAACCAAAAAACATAAACAAGCAAACAAACTCAGCCACTTAACGCCTTCCTTGGCTTTGTGGTACCTCATTTTGTGTTGACTTGATGTCTGATTGAGAAGAGAAATGGAGGGCAGAGTTCTAGAAATGCTTTACTTGGTTTCCTCTTCTGAAGTACTGCCAAAACCTGTTCCCCCTCACTAGGAGCCCAGCAGGGAATTGCTGGTGCAATTTAATGTTGGGGCAAATTAATAGTTACTAAAACTAAACTTAAAAAAAAAAAAAAAAAGACTCAAAACAGCTATCAATTGTGGCAAGCTGTGGTCCTAAATTTAGGTAAAGAAAATCCTTGTGGGCTAGCTATGGAAGCGATGTACCTTTACAGAACTTGATAATAAGCTTTTATGTGAACTGATCCCTTCTCTGTGTACTAAGGGAAGTAATCTTTCTCAGCTTCTCCTTTTAAGCCTTTCTCCACAGCTTTATAGCTTTTCAGTATGAATAAGGGTACTCAATGGTACTTTTTGGTGGCTGTTTGTATTCTTAAAGTCCCTGAATATCAGAACCTTTTAATCAGGTTGATGTTTCTGATGTTTAATGACCTAGTCCAAAAATGCCTCTCTGGCTGTTTGCCTATTCAGGCTGTGGTATTTAAGGGATCTTTTGCCATGTGTATTTCCATGAGCTGTACTATGTCCATAAATTCTCCTCTCCTGAGGCAGTGAGACATTTTTCTAGTGTGATGACAAACCTCTGGGAGATATACCTTAGCTAAGTTTCTGTTAAAATATGGAAAATAGACTAGCTGTTACACATGAGACATTTGGGAAAGGAAAAGTGGAATATAAGCTAACTGATTCAAATGCAAGAGAAGAGAGGAAATTACCAGAAATAAGAAACAGCAGCCTTATAAACAGTTAAATACAGAACATAAAGGAAAGAAGGATTACAGGATTAGGTATCTTGAGAAGGTCCAAGCATGTATTGAACTTCCGGTGGGGGAAAATATGCAGGTTGATACTTAAATTGTCACATTAACAAATCAATATTATTGTAATTTTTGTATGAAACTTAAGGAGAACAGTGGGGAAAGGTCAAATCTTTAATGTGGTTTAGAATAATAGGATATTAATGACAAATGTATTTTCTAAGGTATATTTAAAATAAGAGTATATTAGGTCTGTTAAGTATGATGTAGGCTAACCTACTGTAAACCAGAACAGGTTTGAACCAATGACAGGATTGACATTACACCTTTATATGTGTAGACCCTTCAGGAACAGGATAAAGAAAAGAAAGGAGGTGACTGTTCTTAAAGTAACTCAACTGACCTGTCCTGATGTGGTTTTGTTTGTTGTTTTGGTTTTTGATTATTTTTTTTTTTCCCCCAAACCATATTTTTTAATTATGGCAATGTGTTATCCAACTGTCCTCTTGCCTTTAACTAGCAATGATATCAGTTCAAATACTGAACTGGTAATAACACTATGAAATATCAACTTTGTAAGAACGAAGGGTAAATTTATGTGAGAGAAAGTTTAAAAGAAACCCCAAACAAACAAAAACAAAAAACACCCCCCCCCCGAAACCTGTAGAAATCTTGAGTATTGCTGAAACGAACCAATGCTGATATTGATTAATATCTGAAGAAGCTATATTTCACTGTTCAGTGAATGGCAAGTGAGTAATACTAACCATCTACTAAACATGAGAAGAGGAATTGCCTGAATGTTGTGGCAATGTTACCCTGCTTTCACCAACAGCACCTAGTGATTAGAAATGTAGCCTCTTGTCACTTAATGCAATGTTCATTTAGGTTACTGATGCTTCATGAAAACCAAACTAGTCTCTGCTGGTTACTAAAGCATCTTTGTGGGGAGCACTTCAAGCAGAAATGAACCAATAAACCTGCTTTGTACAGTCAGTAGGTTTTACAAGGTACTGAATGGTACAGCATAGTGCAGAGCTATTGATCTGGTTTCCAGGAAGCCATATGGACAAGATTATGGAGTTTATTTGCTACCACTTCCAAGCAAAAACTATGACATGCAGATGAACACCTACAGATTGGGATATAAGCAATACAATATCAGCTGTACTTGTTGTTCCTGTAAAGTTGCACAGGTGGTACCATTCGGTGATATCTTACTGCCTTTGCTCAGTGTTAGAAGCAGCTAACATATAATCGGCAGTACAGGGAGAGATTTGCTGAGTAAAATACCAGTAGTAGGTAAATGTTGCAATATAGATTTAATTGCTTGTGCTGTATACAACTGATGAACGGGAACTTTAGGTTACGCTGAAGCAGGAAGACTTTCCAAATGTCTTGAGATTACTTAAGATACCTAGTTTTCTGTCTAAACCTTCTGCGGTATCTTAGGTGAACAATTGTCAGTCTTCTGCACTATTCTTGCACTGCTTTAACAATTTAAACAGCTTTAAATGAGAATGTTCGAGAATTAGAAGTAATGCACACTGGTTTTCAATTGATGTGTGGTGGGAGAGAAAAATTGGTTTGATTGGAATGGAATAGATTGAAAATTCAATGAAAAGTGGGGATAATGATAGCATGCAAGGAAAGACAAAGTTCAAGTTGTGTTATCTCTTCTTACTTTTTCAGGGCACATTATGGTTTCTCCAAGTACTCTTGCACAAGTACCCTGTTAGTTAATACAGAGCCAATGGAAAAGCAAGGAATAAATTGCTCCAAATTAGACTTTATTCTGGCACTCTGGCCTCTTCATGAAACCTGATGGATAAATGAGTTCTGGCTTGTCTGTTTAGAATTCCTCAAATCACCAAAATAGTGTCCTAGATACTTTGCTGTTTAATTTTGTACTAAAAATTATTCTTACCTTAAGGTCTCTCTACTGATAACAATGTATTGAGAAGAAAACTACAGCTTTGTAACTGGCCATAAATAAAACTTTTTTCCACCAACAGGTTTCTGGCATACACAGCTGTAGTAAAGCTCTGTACTCTAATAAGAGGAGGGAGGGAAGGGCAAGAGAGAAACTGTTTTCCCTCTGCTGAAAACAGAAGTGTCTAACAATGAGCAACATAATTTGTTGCCATTTGTTACATGCACAACCTGCATGCATAATATGTTTAAAAATGCACACTGATATGATACAACTGTGATAAAATTTTTCATTAGAATGAAAAAAAGTTATACCATTTGAAGATAACTGTTTGTAAAGCAAATAATACTCTTAGCTGCATACATCTGGCTGTATACATAGTTTTATCTAAAGTTAGAAATGTGAGTAACATGGGGCTTTTCAATCTTGTCATGAGTACTAGGTATCATCACACTCATCTACGATGGATGAGGAACAAGGTGTTTGATGTTGTACCCATATCTTTGGGAACACTGAATGTGTTCAAACAGGGACTCAATCTTGATTTAAAAGTAACAGAAAAGATTTCTTTTTTTCTCTCATTTGGCAACTGTAAATGCTCACTTTTTCTGTGATGTTACAAAACGTCAAGAAAATGATAGCCTACCAGACCCATGGAATTGCATTTATCCATAAATAAATTAGAATTAAATGCTGATACTATCAGTTGCTGTTCTCACTGGGTTTCTTTGCTTTATTAATCTTTTCAGTTCTATCTCACCTCATGAGCTTTTGCCTTCAGTCAAACAGGAGCTGGTGGCAGTTTTCCTCTGTGGCAGTTGAAAAGGTTTTTGAGGTTTTCTAAGATCTCTGACCTTCATATATGCCTATAGGATTCGGTATAGCATATCCGTTCTAAACCAGAGAAAAACAAAGTGCTGTGTGATGATAAAAACATCTTTTTTGGGTTTTTTTTTTTAATTTTTGGTTGCCCTTCAATTGCTTTTGAAAAGTCAAGTAGATGCAGATGTAAACTAACTGGATTTAAAAGCAAAATTACTAATGGTATGACCAAACGATTGTATGTCAAAGGCAAATGTTTACTATTAAATTGTGTGCATTTGAAAAATGATGTCTACAATGAAAATGCCAATACAGTATTAACTGCAGGAATTACAGAGAAGATGACTGCAAAATGTTTCCTTTAGCTATTTACTGACACAATGGTACTACCCTAATTAAATGACTGTTAGAGGAATAAATCAAAGTAATCAACTTTGAATCAAAGTTGTGCTGCAGGTGGCTGAACAGGCAAGCTGCCTTGTGTCACCATGAAGTAAAGACAGCAGCTAGAAGTGAAATTACTGTCACTAGTTTGAAGTGTGGGCACTTGAACAAGGGGGTTTTGCTGGTTGCTAGCAATTCTTGCAAGACATGGCATTATGAACGCCTTTAATAGTTAAACACCATGTGAGACATCATGTAATCTGGTGGGATTAGAAATTACTGGGAAGATAGAGTTATTTATCCGGCTCTATTCTGTTTCTTTCCTGATGAAGTTTTGAATTCAGCATTACCTTTCTGTATGGTGCTGAATGCTACAGGTTCCAGATATGGGCATCAAAGCTGCTTTCTCAAACAACAAGGTTTTTGGCTGGATCTGGTATCTCAGCAAACTGATCCTGAGCAAGTGGGAAGCCTGGCTTCAGCAGAGGGCTGCACCAATTGAATGGCATATGGGGTTTTTTGCAGAAAGGAAAACTGTGTGTGTGTTTTGAAGATCCTGGTGTATATCTTTAAATCTCTCAAACAGTGCTCTGTTTCCTTAAAGATTCTGAGACTCTTTGCACTGGCTCCAATAAAAGGTGGGTTGCTTGTGCTTAAGCAGGCTATAGTGCAAGACAAAACAGATCTCATAAAGATGGGAATGTTCTGATTTTGCTGGTTCCTACCTTTTAATAGTCTCTAATTGTCAACACCACTGATCTTGAACACTGAAACCATTCTTTTCAACTGTACTTTATAAAGTGCTTGCTAGGAAAAGAAATTGAGACTCTAGACCTGGAGTTATAATCAGCCTGAACCACAGGACTGCTGGACTTACTGTCTGAAAGTCAGGACAAGTTTGCAGTACAGAGAGCTCCACTTGCTAGGGTCACATTGACTTGAGGTGAAGAGAATAGTACATATTAATATTGATGCAATACGGGTCTAATGCCACTTGTCACCTCTTGAAGTCATCCTGGAAATGAGGCTATAAAGGAAGCAGAACCTTATTAAAAGCAAGAAAGCAGACAATGTCAGTTTTGTATTGGTGTCAGTTCTCCTCTAAATGAGAAATAGTGTCAGAGAAGTTCCTGTCAAAGGTTTGAATGTTACTGCTAAAATCCATCAGTATCAGGTTAAGAGTGATTAGAGACAAACTCAGCTGAAACCTAAGAGAACAGCTATTCAAATAGTTCACTTTCCCTAAACAACCCCTGTGAGGAGGCTTATTGAAGTAAATGAGGCTTTTATAGTCTGAACATTTCTGTACTTCATTTTTTTCCTAACTCTTCTTCACTTCCACAGAGATAGTATCTATTAGTTTGGTTTATGCAGTCACACACTGGAACATATGAATAACTGGCTCCTTATATTCCCAATAGTTTAAGATAATTCATTGATGAATGAAAAATTTCTTACACTCCCATTCTTTCTTTGCATGATTTGTGCAAGGTAAGAGTTTTCTCTTCAACTGGACCTGAAACTGCAGTTTCTGAAAGCCCAAATTTGTATCTAATTGCTGCAGGCAACTGTATGACTGGAAAACAAACCAATAATGAATGATGAATAAAAAGGAAATAGGTTTTCTAACTTCTGTGAAGGTAAATTATAAAAGAAGATGATTTTCTTAGATAAGGTAATCTGACCATCAAGGAAAAAGCATAAACTTTGTGGAGAAGTTACTTTAAGGAGCTCACCTTCTGCACAAAAATGCCCAGGGTTTTGTATCTAATTTTACTGATTTTCATAGTACTTATGGAAGAGACAGTGTTCATTCCCAGAGTAATGGTAGTAAAGTACAATTAATCAGGGGCCTCACAAGAGGCCAGAAATCATGGTTTCCATTTGAGTTCATGACTACGTTCCCTTCTGACCTGCAGTGTAAGGGCTCTTAATTAAAAAATGCGCATATTCAGTACACAGTATAAAATAAGAACAGAAGAGATCATATTGTGAAACAAATAGTTGCAAAGGTTGTCACTGAGCAGCCTGAAATAAGAGCTTTATCTAATGAGGAATGCTTTTAAACATGAAAGAAATAATTGTCTTGTAGATGTACAGGCTTTAGCCCTAATTCCAACCAGCAGTACAAGGCAGGTGGTCCTGCCACCAGGCCCAACTTCATTTATTAAATGGAGTAGGCTGATGTAGCTGGCCGGTCTCACAGGCATGAACATACTGTGTGATCTTGGCAAGGTATTCTTGTTTCTGACAGAAAGTTCTGGTTTTGAAACAGGTGTTTAGAAAATAAATACGTGGACTGTGGTGTTCACATAGAAACTTTTAAGTTTTTCTTCTAAAATATTGGTAGTTCTAATTAATTAAAAAGAGAACACTAGTAGAAAACTGTCTTGGGCATTAACTAAAAACTTTCTCGCTAGAGAAGAGGAATGCCATGCAATAAAACATGTATTGATACGGCAGGACAGGTCTGGGCAACATGTTCAGAAACCTACTGTGTTCTTTAGGCTGACGTGGCATTTCTTTAGGATGGCCATAGCTGAACAGGGAGGAGACACTCAGGTTTGGAATGCAAGATGAACACCGGGGTAGGGAAGGAAAGAGGAGGACAAGCTCACTAATAATGCAAGTTGTTTTTTCTACAAAGTGAGTCTGAAGCTTTTCCCAACAGCTTCAGTGGCATATCTATCTGAACTACCCTTCTCTGTGAGTTGCGAATAATTTAGCCAGGAAGGAGGTCCTCTTACAGAGGATTTTGCATCGCTCAGTCTTCCTCTGTGAGTTGCATTGAAGACAGTGCAAGTCAAGTAATAGAAGTAGTCAACTATTATCAATTCCTTCCCAACATTTTTTTTCAGTATTTTTTAGAGGGTGAATACAGGTACTTGCTAGTATAAATTAAGATCACATGAGGCCTGAAATGTTACACATGAAATTAAGTTTTCTGCAGAGCTGGTACAATTTCCAGTAAAATCAAAGGGAGAAGAGTCTATGCTCCCACCTGTGGTAATGATTTGGATGCACATGGCTTGTTCTAGGCTGAGAGCTGCACTGGGACGTCTTCTAAAGCTGCATGTCATTTCTCTTGCTACTTTCAGTATCCCCTCCAAGATCAGGGCCTCTGTCTTAGGCCAAGCTTAAAAGATGTTTATGTTAACTATAACAACTATGAGTAGAAGAAAGCATTACCTCTTTACTTAGTTGAACATTACATTCACATGTATGAGATGCTTGATATTTGTATTTTTTTTTTCCCCAAGGTGTTCCCTTATTCAAACTTTTGCTCCTGTTGGCTTGAGTTACATGCTAATTTAAGCAAAATCTCTGGCAAGTGTTAATGAATTGGTGTGTTTGATTGGAATAACTTGACAAGTTTAATAAATGACACACTATATATATATAAAGTGGAGCTGAAAGGAAAAAAAGTGCTGTGCTTCGGTGAGTTAAAACATCAGGTGAGTTAAAACTTGTTTCCATGAAATTCAAATAGAGTCATCATCTAGAAAAATATGTTAAGCTTATAGCCTGGTTGAATACTTATTTTCACACTGACTGTTACACAACACGTTTTTTTTTTTT
>NW_009918369.1:0-387 GCF_000696875.1 Nestor notabilis
GTGCAGCAGCTGGTTGCTCATTTGGCATGCTGGATGTTTCCTTGTTAGCCCCCTGCAGAACTGTGAAGCTGTTCTGGGGGGGGACATCAGATGTAGGAGGAATCCCCTTGCGGCTACTTGTTCTCTTCCTCCTTTTTTGTTGTTTTTTTTTTTGCTACTAGTTCCCAGCTTCCTGGGTTAATGCCCTCCTTTCCTGTGTGAGCAATGGTGAACACTTGTGGCCCCTGTACGATTTGGGCCTGGAGCAAGCAGCCCAGCTTTCCCTCAGCTTCCCTGGCATCTTTTAGCTTACCAACAGCCTCCCGCAGCTCAGCCACCTGCTGCTGGAGGTCCTCCACTAGGGCACATCGAGTGCAGCCCTGTCCGTTGCGCACCCTCACCCACAGA
>NW_009918369.1:451-10028 GCF_000696875.1 Nestor notabilis
TCCTGTGCCTCCCTGTGGGGCAGCCACAGCACAGCTCCCAGAGCGGGCAGTGGTCCTGAGGCAAGCGCTCACCATCCTGCTCGCTGCCCGCTCGCTGCCCGCGCCAACTGCTACACCGCATCCTGTTCGCCGCGCTCCTGGGGTGGGTTTTTACCCACTGAGGGCTGGTGCCTTCAATCCTGCTGCTGCCTCGTGTGAGTCCCTGCTTGCATCAGTGGAGCTGTCGGCTCCTGCGCAAGACCTGTTGAGGACTTGAGGCTCTCTCAGTGGCTGTTGCTGTTCAGAACTGAGGCTCCGGGATGCTGAGCTTCCCCCCACTCTGGTGTTGAAGACGATCTCTCTGGAGATACTCACCTCGGCAATTAATCTCAAGATGGATTCCTGAACCCCACAATCCCTGCATGCAGCTGAATGGTTCCCAGTGCATGAACATCTGCTACATATGCATGAAGGGTCATAGGCACTGAGGAAGGATTCTCCCCAAAGCTAGTTTAATCTTGATGCTTTGTGTCTGTGGTTGGTAGTGGCACAGCACTGAGGGAAGAGAGAGAAAAGACAACAGATGACCAGGGCTCATATTTGGTTTCCTCAAATAATTAGAAGGCTTGCTGTGATTTACCATGGTACAGGAAAATCCTTACAGCAGGACCCCCGAGCTGAATTGGTGGATGGTATACAAGTGCAGTGCTTTGCAGGTTGCGGAGCAAATGATGTACACTCTGGCGACCTCTCTGCTCCTTTGTAATTTCTATGAACTCTAGCAGCTGTTGACAGCAGGCCATGACCAATAGGACCAAAAAATAAAAGTCTAAATCTAGTGGGACAAAACTTAGATACATGATCAGAGCACATGCATGTTGAAATACAGACAATGATAGAAAATATTTAGGGGCCATAATACTTAGCTGTTCTACTACGGTGCACTAGGTTAGGAACTGTCTTAAGGAAGCCTTGGCAAATCACAATTTGATTCATGTGTACAAAGAAAGTAAGAGCCCATCAAAGATATTCCCTGTGTCAGTTTCTTATCAAAAGTTTGTTTCTTGCTGAAGAATTTCTGAGAGAGGCAAAATTGTTCAAGAAGGGAGGGCTTTATCAGGTCTCCCTATTCAGTACACCTAACCTACATGGACTTCCAAACAAGGCTTGATTTAGTACAGTCCATCCCACTTCCTATATAAGGTTACAGAAAGATAAGAGGCTTGTTTTTATTTGCAGTCAGTTACTCCTTCTAAATTTCCATCTATTTAGAAATACGGAAAGAGAAACAAACTGCTCAGATGTCTTTTTGTTCTTAAAACCAGAAATAAATCCTCCCATGGATAAAAGAAAACAACATGTATATTACCACCTCAAGAATGTTAATTTCTTTGGTGACATTAGCACTTCCACCTCTGTTTTCACTGCACTTTTCTTAAAATGCCTCCTGCCTTGTTACAAACTCAGTGCAAACACCAGGACAAGGTAGGGCAGGGCAAACAGTTACTGGTTTTCTCCATACCATGTTGGTCACTTCTCCTCTCTGCAGGGCTGTCAATGCAATTTTAAAAAACCCTAGAAAACCTTTACATGAACAATCACGATCTCAACAGTGGTGATACACCCCAGCATAACACAGCAGGGGCAGGGGATTCAAAGTAGATGGCCTTTAAGGTCCTTTCCAACTGTAACTATTCTATGATTCTGCAATACAGGATTTTTTCTCTCTCTCTTTTTTTTTTTTTTTTTTTTAACAAATCTGTGTACCAAGCAGTCTTGCTACAGTCCCTATATGGGAGACATGTCCTGAAACCCGGGAGCACCTGCAACCAGTGCCTGTGTTGGAAAAAAGGCGGAAGGGGAGAGCAAGGCTCAAGTGTCTCCTGAGGGGGCCTAACTCTGTATGTAGCAGGCATGAGTTTTGACTGTAAAAGAGCACTGAAACTTGCTGTTGGTGTGCTTGATTTGTGGAACAGTCCACTGAGCACCCAGGCCTGAATAAACACAGTATCTCTCCTGGGCGTGTGGAATTGGGTTACTGCACACCAGGTGCAAATCTGCTTTTTGGACAATAGCTGATAAAGTAGATAAAATTCATATCTTTGACAGTGACAACTAGAGTTGTGGATCAGAATGTTGTTTGGGGGTAAAAATACGGTAATTCAGACATCTAAAATGAATTATTGTTCTCCTCTTGTGTGTATTGTGAAACGGAGGGGAAAATTTGGAGGAGATGCATTAACAAGGGAACAGCTTGTTAATGCAATTGTTAATACTGTAGTAAATGGTGGCCGTTTACATATAAGTGGTGGCCATTATTTACATATAAGTTGGGAGATGGGAAAAAATGAAAGGATCATTAAGGTATAATAATTTTTTGCAATTAATGTTTTTTTGTTGATATCAAGACAAATGGGATGAAGTATCTTATGTTAATAAGTACCTTGCTTTAAAAAAATTATTGTGAAACTCAAAGAAAATGTAAAGTTCTGTTTCTAATGCAATGACAAAGATGATGATGGAAGATAGGGATACAGATTCATGCTGTTGTTCAGCATGTAGCACTGAAAAAAGACGTTTGAAATGGAGTGATGAAGGTTTACGAATGTTGGCAGCTCCACATAGTGGGAATAGTCATAATGGGAATGACAGAGTGAGTTGTAATTTTAGTCCTATATAATAGGGAGAACCTGAGAGCAACAAAACCCTGTACTACTGGCTTGTCTTTGCCAGGCTGTAGTCCCAGAAGGAGATCCATACTTGCTACCATATCACAATTGATTGAGGTTGAAAATAAAATTTATAACAATCAAAAAGAAGAAGAGAAAAAGGTGATAGAAAAAGAGAAGTTAAAAGACAGAAAACAAAAAGCTGCAATTTTGGCAGCTGCATTTGCCCAAGCCCATGTGTCAGCTTGAGGTAAGGGATTTTCTAGGGGGACAGGAAGAAGAGGCAGTGGAATTGTGTGTGGGAATATGATAAGATCCCGAGGAATCAATCAATGTGCCATTTGCAAAGAGCAAGGACACTGGAAAAATGAGTGTCCAAAAAATAAAAGGATTAGCCAGCCTCAGGAATTACCACCTGAAGCTGATTTACTTATGATTGGAACTGAATCTGAATGACAGAGACCTGGGGTAGAAAAAGAGAACTTCTCATCTGAGCCCCTGGTTCCAGTAAAATTGGGGAATGAAACTCTTAAGTTTTTAGTAGATATGGGAGCAAAATATTCTGTTATAAGTACTTGTAAAGGACTCTCGAGTAAATTTTCTATGTCTGTTGTTGGAGCCAAGGTAAAGCAAGAGGTTAAACCATTCTAAAAACCATTGATATATAAAATTGGAGAAAAGACAGTGATGCATGATTTTTTGTGCTTACCAGAGTGCCCAATGCCTCTTCTAGGATGGGATTTATTAGAAAAATTAGAAGCACAAATTAACTTTGAAAATTGAAAGTTCCAAGTTCATTTCTCTAAAGCTAATGCTTGGCAAGCTGAAATATATTTATTACATACAGAAACAGAAAACAGAGAAGAGAAGTCTGAAGTTGTTACTAAAGAAATTAGGAATGCAGGTACTCCTTTTGTATGGGCAATTGAAAAACCGGGAAAAGCAAGAAATATTGAACTGGTAAAAATTGAATTAAAATCAGGAGATTGGCCAGAAGGAAACAATACCATATCATCAGGGAAGCCAGAAGAGCTTTGGAGCCAATAGTGAATAATTTCCTTAAATATGGACTTTTGAGACATTGTCAATCCCAACGTAGTACTACCATCCTTACAGTGAAAAGCTGCATAATGAAGGATATAGACCAGTTCAAGACTTGAGAGCAGTAAATCAATTAATAGAGGACATAAACCCAGTGGTCCCTAATCCATGCACATTATTAACAACTATTAAAGAATCAAATATATATTTCTTTATTTTAGACCTAAAATATGCTTTCTTTTGCATACCTTTGGACAAGAGCAGTCAGAAGTTTTTTGCCTTTGAATGAGAGGACCCATTGACTGGGAAGAGGACTCAGCTTTACCAGATTATGTTGAATCCACAAGGATTCAAAACCAGCCTGACCATATTTAGAACAATCCTGGCTAAGGAGCTGGAGCAGTGGCCAGGTAAGGAAAGTCAAATAACCCTCCTGCAGTATGCTGATGATATTTTATTGGGGGTAGATACTGCTAAAATATGTAAAGATAAGACTGTTAGCCTCCTAAATTTCTTATGAACGGTCAGGTGTTGTCAGAAATGAAAGTACAAATTGCAAAACAGGCTGTAATTTAGCTCAGATTTGAGATTTCCCTGGGACAACGAAAACTGGGAAATGACAGAAAAGAACCCATTTGTAGAAAGCCCCTCTACTTCCGCTACATTCCCTGCAATCTAAAAGAGAACTAAGGGAATTTCTGCGAATGGCTGGATAGTGTCGCCTTTGCATTCCAAATTCCAGTTTAATTGCAAAACCATTACATGTGGCAACCAAAAGTCCTGAAGAACCCCTAGAATGGACTCCAGAATTCAGGGCAAGTTTTGATCGCATTAAATAGACCTTAATGAAAGCCCCAGCCCTAGGGCTCCCAAATCTACACAAACCGTTTGAGTTTGTGTAACATGAAAGAAGACATGTAGCTCTGAGAGTCTGAGGACCTGTGGCCCTCTGCAGAGGACCCCACACTGGAGCAGATCTTCTGGCAGGAATTGTGACCCCACAGGGGATCTGTGCTGGAGCAGTCCACTCCCGAAGGACTGCACCCCATGGGAAGGACCCATGTTGGGGAAGTTCATGAAGGGGCGTCTGCTGTGTCTGGGACTCCATGCTGGAGCACAGTGGTGAGAAATGAGCAACAGAGACAATGCATAACAAACTGACGGCAATACCCATTCCCCACACCCACTGTACCGCTTGGGAGGAGGATGTAGAGAAGTGAACAGTGAAGTTGAGCTCAGGAATAAGGGAGGAGAAGGTGGTTTTAGTTTTATTTTTATTTCTCATTATCCTACTCTGATTTTGATTGGCAATAAATTAAATTAATTTCCCCAAGTCAAGTCTGTTTTGCCTGTGATGGTAATTGCTGAGTGATCTCCCTGAGCTTGTCTTGATCCATGAGCCTTTTGTCATATTTTCTCCTCTCTTGTCCAGTTGAGAAAAGGGAGTAATAGAGCAGCTTTGTGGGCACCTG
The DNA here is from genome assembly GCF_000696875.1 of Nestor notabilis. Taxonomy (NCBI): domain Eukaryota; kingdom Metazoa; phylum Chordata; class Aves; order Psittaciformes; family Psittacidae; genus Nestor; species Nestor notabilis. The sequence continues at coordinate 5,613 of NW_009918369.1, forward strand.
ATAGCTAGCCAAGGTCAACCTGCTGCACCCACCTTGAGAGCATGTCACTTAAATACAGAGTCCCCCAGAGCCTCACCATGGCTTTTCATAGGCATCAGGCATACTTGGAGGGTGACTGTTCCCCATCACTCCAGCTTTTGCAGGGACAGGAGTCAGGAGTAGATAGTCTTTCTGGCCATAATGTGGGGTCTCTGTGGTGCACTGGGCGGTTTCCTTGGGTGACCTCATGAGAGGGAAGGAGGGTGAGAGCCACAGAAGCCATGTGTAGCTGGGCAAGTTTGTAGCTGTTTAATGCAGTGGTTTTCCAGAGCAAACCCCTGTTGGGGCTGATGCATCAGGAATGGGACATGAGCTTGGAGAGCTGTTGGTGAGGATATCCTTGCTGGGCAGGCAGCCAGGTCTCAAATGGTGAATTACTGGGTCTCCCATGTGGACTCGGCACCTTTCCTGCAAGGAGGGAGGCATCATGAACTCAGGGCTGGGGAGTTCATCTGTGCAGAGCTGCTGCTGCTGCAACCCCTGGCCTTACCCATCTGCCCATGAACCAAAGAACAGATGGTGGGAGGGAGACCTCACCTGCACTTCCACCAGCAAATCCCCCCAGCAAAGGCTGTGACCACAAGGAGCAGCACTGAGATGATGATGCTGATGGTTGGAGCTGTGCTGAGGTTTTCTAGGACAGGGAGAGAAGAGGGTGGCCCTGTGATTGTGGCAGCACCAAGCTGGAGCTGCCCCTCGCAGGGCCAGTGGCTGCTACCTGCAACCTGTGCCCCATTCCCATGGATGGCACCTACCCCATGGGATAAGGAGGCTGTGGGTGCCCAGGCTGCAGTGGCGCACACGGCAGGCGTAGCTGTGCCCGTCATGGGGAACCACAGCCAGGACGCTGCGGAGCTGGTAGGTGAGGTCAGCATTGGGCAGGATGGCACTGGTGTTGAGAGCCGGGCCCGGTGGCACCTCCTGGCCATCCCGCAGCCACACCACACTGATGGACCGTGGGTAGAAGCCGGTGACACGGCAAACCAGCAGGAGCTGGGCTGCACTGGGGGTGAGGGCGAAGACTGTGGCCAGGGGAGGCTCTGGAGGGCAAGAGCAAAGGGGTTGGGGGAGCCCTGGTGGGACAACGCTTGGCCCCAGTGTGTGAGGAGGGGCTTTGTGGTGGCCATGCCAGGGCCACGGTGGTCTCACCTTGTCTCTCTAGATCAGCCCTCCCGTAGTTATACAGGGTGAGGGTGTAGCTTGGGCAGAAGATGGAGAGGAGGTGTACCAGGAACACTGTGATGGCCTTCTTGCTGGTGAGGCCATAGCTGGTCAGCTCTGCTAGTGGGGATGGCTGCTGGGGCTCCCAGTGCTGCTTCTCCATGTTGAAAGCTATGAGGTCTCTGCCACCCTCCGCAACATTCACGAAGCCCCAGCTTGTCTTATTGGGGTGCAGCACACAGCCCGCACGGATCTGGATCACAAATGGGTCTGCCAAGGGAAGAGCCAGTAAAGAGGTCCCATGAGTGTGTGGTACATGGGTGCACAAAGCTGGAGGCATGTGCAGCAGTGTGATGGGGTGTGATGGGCAGCAGGGTGCAATAGGCAGCAGCATGAGGCCATGCTTCAGAAAGCCCCAGGACACCCTGCAAGCCCTCAGTGCCCTTGGAAGGCTGGAGTGAGCACAGGCACAGTTAGCATGGGATGGTTGCTCAAACAGAATGTTGTTCCGCCAAGTATTTGTCCCCAAATTTCTTTTTCCCTGATCTGTGCTGTGTGGGTCTGGCAGCCCCAGTAAATTTGGTGGCCATTCCTCGGTGCACAGAGGCATTCCCCCATGCCAGCTGACAAGGAGGCCTGAGGGGTCTTTTTGGTGTGCTGTCCTGCCCAGCCCTGCTGGCCATGTGCCCTGGCAGCCACAGAGTTTCCAATTACCGCTTCAGGAGCTGTTGAACCCTATGAGACTCCACAAGTGCCACCCCAGTGGGGATGAGGGCACAGCCACAGCCCGGGGAAATGACTGAGGCTCTGGGTGGGGTTGTCCTCATACTCACAGTCCAGTTGCACCTGCTGGGCCGTTTCGTGTACATATTGGATGAAATTGCGCAGAAAGAATTTGAAGTGGGACATGATCTTCTCTGCATCACCCTCGGCTGTGGCCTGGCTGGCCCAGGGCCAATAGAAATAGATGCTCCAGTTGCCAGGATCCAGTGACAAGATGGCCACATCCCCCAGGAGAATCACCACGGATATGTCAGCAGAGCTGATGGTGAAGACACCGGTGTGGAGCAGCTGAAGAACCTGTGGCTCTGCTGGGGTGGTGGGGATGGGAGAGGCTGCAGGAAAGAGAAGATGAGTGGGGGGTCTGGAGTGGAAACAGGGGATTCAAACTGGATATAAGGAAGAAATTTTTTATGATGAGGATGGTGAAACACTGGCATAGGTTGCCCAGAGAGGTGGTAGATGCTCCATCACCAGAAACATCCAAGGGCAGTTTGGAATGGAGTTCTGAGCAACCTGATCTAGTTGAAGATGTCCCTGCTTATTGCAGTGGATTTGACCAGATGACCTTTAATATCCCTTCCAACCCAAACTATTCTGATTCTATAAAGCATGTGCTATTCTGTGAAGTGTAGCTCTTCAGCCTACTCAGAGTTACTTTTCTGTCTGAACTTCCTCTGCCTCCACTGCTCTTTTTCCTTCCCTGTTTTACTTTCAATGTGGTGTTTCTCTCCCATACACGATTTCAGGCACCTTATCCTCTTTCGTCCCCACCTCCCTCCTGCCCAGCACCTGCTATCTGGCTGTGCAGAGCAGATGGTGCTCGTTTGGGGTGATGCTCCCCCCAGAAGCAGCACCCATGCCAGGACCCCTATCTGCCAGACACCTGCACATAGCACAGAGGATGTGGAGGATGGAGAAGGGAAAAGGGCATTTCATACAAGTCTGGGGTCTCTCAGCATCGGTATCTTAAGGACACAGAATGCTGACAGGCACAGGAGAGTAGCCCAGCCCAGAGATCAGTCCTTCATTCTCATGCCTGCTCCCCGCCTGCTACCCACCATCAGAAACATTAGCTCTCACAGGGTTGTGGTGAAATGCTGTGTGCAACAGCAGCACCTGAAACGCCTTTACACAGGTGCAGCTCCTCAACAAAAAAAGGTCTGCCGGAAGGGGCCCACAGCACCACAAAGAGCTGAGACACCCTTGGAACCACAGGCTCCCTGCAGGAGGAAGGCACTATTGCGGGAACCCCAACACCCAGGCCTGACTGGGGACCCCTGGCCTCACTTCTGCCTGGGTATCTGGGCCACTCTGCTGCAGCCAGTGCAGCATGAAGCCTTGAGCTGGAGGCAGGAATAAAGAGGGTAGGTTGGAACAGGGCACTGCTGGGTGCTGTGCGGTGCAAGGTGGCCCTTTGATGCTGGGGATCATCCCCCCCATGCAGTGGACAGTGGCCTGGCTGTGTGGGATTCACTGACAGGGGGATGAGAGCTGTTGGGGTGAGCCAGGGCTCCTACTTACCCTCTGGGTCTGCCCACATCCCAGGGAGAAGGAGCAGAAGAAAGAGGAAGAGATGACAGGGCTGCATGGTGCAGGCAGCAAGGCTGAAGCAGCAAAACCAAAAGTGACTGTGGGAGGAGGAAGAACTTGCAGTGTCCCATGCTTACACTCAGCCCAGCATTCACAGCGGTGGCTCTCCACCAATGGGACTGGTGCGGATGTGTCGAGAGGGGCCCAGAGGTCCTGAGCTGGGCCCCTCCTGGTGGTGCGGGCTGGGGACATATAGGAGGGAGGAAAGCTGAAGTAAGGTCTTGAGCATAAAGTATCGTGACAGACTGCGGGTGGGGAGAGCCTTGCCAGGAAGAGAGGGCAGAAAAAGGGAGGCCCAAGGAAAGGCACTAGGAGAAAATGGGTGCTCAAGGACCCGATCTGGGTCCCCTCTGACTTCTCCTCCCCACAAACGGTATGTCACCCCTATCCCTGTTGCTGTCAGGTGCACGGGCTCTGATGCAGCTGATGATGGTTTTGGATTTCAGCTCTGAGTAGAGAAAGACAGCCATGGGCCTGCCAGTGGAGAAGGGATGCTTTGGGTCAGTGTTGGGCAGACTGGTGCTGGGGCTGAGTGCTGGGCCCAGCAGAACTTCCTAGGGGAAGAAGCAGAGGAGAAAGAGCAGGAGGAAGAGGCAGAGGCAATGGGGCTGTATGGAGCCAGCAGTAAGGCCCTGAGCATGCAGTATTGGGTGCAATGGCAGGAAAAAGGGACTGTGAGAGATGTGGCTGCACACTTCTCCTCAGGATGGCTCTACCTGGGCAGCTCTGCTGATGCTAGTGGCCCTGGCAGCCAATGGGGTTGGCAGTGAGGTTTTGGGGAGGGCCCCGAGGTTCCTGCTTGGGGGGCAAACGCAGAACTGAAACCACAGCCAAGGGGAAGTT